>NC_068387.1:19707879-19912879 GCF_023724105.1 Carassius gibelio
TCTGAATCTAAATCTCTTCCCAAATCGTCCCTCCCTAACATTTACGTCTCATTTTTATTCATCGTCAATAGATTTATGTCATACTTTTTGTCATTCAAAAAGAGTTTTAGTTCGTTATTGTCTCGTCGTCAGGGAATTTTTTTTTTTGTTATTCGTCAACAAAATTAACACTGATACATATATTTACATTATGACTATTTTGTGAGTATTTAAAGTAGAAAACTGAAATAACTGAAAAAAAGATATTGGTTTTTACATTTTTAAACATGTTATAAAGTACAGTATATATTAATTAACATTTAGACCTTTTTTTTTTTTTTTTTTTTTTAACTGTGACTTGGCAATGAAATTCTGCGATAGTTATAAATTCTTTAGTTTAACATTCTGATAGTCAAATGCAAAATACATTCTTATAGTTTTAATAAAACCCGCTTTTTGACAAGTACAACCCCTTCATTCTGAATAAGATAAAACACTTCAACTGCTGGTCCCTGATGACAAAGCAGGCACAGGAATATGCAGATAGATTTATCGAACTAGCCATACGTGGCCGTCTTCCTGGTCATGTAATGAAGGAAATATACACGGCAAGTGGTCAGAGAGCTCCTGCGGCTTAATGACAGTGGATATCTCTCAGACAGGCCCTGAAATATTTGCTCGGGAGACTCTCAGAGGGTTTCAATCTCCCACAAATCCATTTATATGTTTGCAACTGATTTATGGCCTTATTTTAACTGTCTCCTACATGCAAATGCAGGAGGCCGCTTAGAAATATACATAATGTGATTCTCAGGGTCATCCCTCCTGCCTGTCACAATGCATTTCAGCCAGGGAGAGAGGAGGGACCGGGGGAATTGCCCTTTCCTGAGAGGAGTCAGGAAGTGGCTGGGCACTGCTACCTTCCTGCCCCCGCCCATCATTAAGAGAAAAAGGCTATAGTCAATGTATATTAAAGGTACAACATACTGTATAAAACAGAATCTTATAAAACAGTTGCCTCTTTTACACATGCCTTTTTGTTGTGGATATATGAACGAAAAACAAAACGCCATATGGGTTTGCAGTGACATGTTCGTGAGTAAAAATTACAGTATTTTCTCTTTTTGGGAGGTGAACTATGCATTTAGGAAAAAGCTAGAGAAACTGATGCAAGGATTGTGAGAGATTTTGCCTTTGTTACGTGAAACTACAGATGGAGAACGTGCCATGTGATGGGCTTGTTTACATTCAGACAAAGCTACAGATGGCTGAATTTGCATGATGTGTAGAAACATCATGAAGAGATTCTGATATCAGATCTGAACATGACATGCCAGCAGAAGCCAAATGGGAACCTGATCAATTTCCAGTTTTCCAAGCCCTTTCTACCCTTCATTTTGTTCAGAAAAAAAAAGAAAGAAAAAAATACTATGCATAATATTATTTTAACCTCAATTAAGAATATTAGTCCATTGGTTTGTTAAGGAGTAATGCACTACTGCAGGTCACAAACAGCAAATGAAAGGAATTAAGTGTAGAGAATTGGCTGAATCTAAATGTGTCCATATTTTCAGGTCATAGTGGTGTAGCTTCATTAAAGACATCTGTCATGGAATATGTCATTACAGTTCCAACCCCACCATGTTTCGTATACTGTAATTAAACTTTTATGCTTTAGAGCATGGGTGTCACTTTTACAGAATTAAGGACTTGGCACTTTAGACTACCAGGGACACCTTCAATATATGTATATATTCAGTATAATTATTATAATAATTATACTGAATTATATTATAATAATTTGCTCATGTTTTCACAAACATTCTGAAAAGTTAAGAAAATTGTAGATTATTCATTTGACTTCTACTGGTTGAAAAGCCTGGTTTTAAATCAATAGTTTACAAAAGATGAAAATTATGTCACCACTGGCTCACCTCATGCTATTCTGACCCTGCTTTGTTATAATAATAATAATTTAATTATTATTCATTCATTTTTTTGTTTGTGTTTTTTTTTTTTACAAAATCTACATCCTTCTAAACTGCTGTGATATTCACAGTAGCCCTCAACTCTTCTATTTAGCAGATAAATCCATTTGGCTGTCCATCAACTACCAAAACAAAATCGTCTCAACATATCTAATGGATGAATCTTCAGTGAATCTCTCTCTCTCTCTTTTTTTTTTTACTCCATTCCTGTTCCTAGGAGAAATTAAATATTCCATTCACTGCATAAATTTTCAGGTCTTACTCATGCGACACTCAGGGGTGTTGAATTTTTTATGACGAAAACGGTCTAATAATTGTTGAACAGATGTATTGTTGAAGATCTGGCTCCAACAGACCTCATAAAACAGATTTAAAATGTTAACCCTGGCTAGCCCTTAAATGACATGCAAAAAGGAGAAAGAATGAACACTGAAATGATGCTACAATAGAAAAATGGGAAATAAATTGCTTGATCTTCTTTAATGCTATACTCAGATTCCTTAAAGGTTCGTTAATTGTTTTAATAGATTTTAAATATGTTATTATTGCACTTTCAAAAAAAGAGTTATTTATGAAACATTAAAAACATTTAGAAGTCAATGATCTGATGCCATTTAGAACCATTTTTTAGAGTGAAATACATAGCCTTCCTTCTACAAACATTGATTTTTGTTTTTGGGAAAGTCTAGTTGGGAAAATCCTAGACTGTGGTCCTATAGTTCATGTTAAGATACTTTTATTGCAGCATTTCCTAATATTTAATTATTTTCACCTTAAAAATATGTTTCCTGAAATGTTAAGTCAAACCTATGCATCATAAACAAGTAATGGGTCTTTTTAGCCAAGTGGGACTTGAATGGAATGGTGTGCCAGTGGAAACATTTGAGTTCATTCATCTAACTTAGGTTTTTTTTTTCGCTCCCTGACTTGCTGCATAATTTAAGATTGACCCAGGCCTGCGTCGATGGCACTAAAGTTTTGCCCCATGGTTTGCTTTAATCACATTCAACAATACATGAGTTACATGTCAACCGAACTTTCCTCATGTTTACATAGTGGGCATCAGCTCTAAATCATCCCACTTCCTGACTTGACATGCATCAGGAGGCTCTGGGAGGCATTAAGGGTCTGGGTAAACATTATCAACGGTCAGGACATTAAGTCAACTTATTCCATACGATGTTAGTCCACTTTCCATCAAGCACCCCCACCCCCACCAAACTTCTTTAGCTTAAAGGGATAGTTCACCCAAATAGTAAAATTATGTCTCATAACTTACCTTCATGTCGTTCCAAACCCGTAACCCCTACGACTTTATTCAGCATTGTCTGCTCTTCCGTGTCTGTTGTGAGAGAGAGTTCAAAACAAAGCAGTTTGTGATATCCGTTCGCGAACAAATCATTCAATGTAACCGGATCTTTTTGAATCAGTTCTCCAAATCGAACTGAATCGTTTTAAATGGTTTGCTTCTCCAATACGCATTAATCCACAAATGACTAAATGGAGTAATTCATGTACTCAAACTGTATGCTGACTGAACTGCTGTGAAGAGAGAACTGAAGACGAACACCGAGCCGAGCCAGATAACAAACAAAAGACTGACTCGTTCTCGAGTCAAGAACCGTTTCTGTCAGACGCGTCCGATTCGAGAACCGAGGAGCTGATGATACTGCACATGCGTGATTCAGCGTGAAGCAGACTGACACACAGAGCGTCTGAACTGAACTGATTCTTTTGGTGATTGATTCTGAATTGATTCTGTACTAGTGTTATGAACGAGGGTAAACCAAAGGCTTGAATGAGGGGCAATCATCGCCAATGACGCCATTACGTCGAGCGCAAAAGAACAGGCAAACCTTTTTCTTCAATTGGTTTATTCAATCGAACTGTCCGAAAGAAGTACTGCTGATCCGAAAACCGATGAAACCAGTTATTGACTCGTAAACCAGTCAGTCTATTGTTCGTTATCTTGCTCGGCTCGGTGTTCATCTTCAGTTCTCTCTTCACAGCAGTTCAGTCAGTGTACTGTTTGAGTGCATGAATTACTTCGGGATATTGGTTTGTTTGAACTCAGAGGGAGTGTCAGCCACATTAAATAAGTTAACAGCTTAAGTCATTTGTGGATTAATGCGTATTGGAGACGCGAACCGTTAAAACGTTTCAGTTCGATTTGGTAAACTGGTTCTAAAAGATCCGGTTACATCGAATGATTAGTTCATGAACCGGATATCACAAACTGCTTTGTTTTGAACTCTCTAGTTTTGCTATTTTTGGACCAAAATGTACTTTTGATGCTTCAAAAAATTCTAACTGACCCTCTGATGTCATATGGACTACTTTGATTATGTTTTTCTTACCTTTCTGGACATGGACAGTAGACGTACACACAGCTTCAATGGAGGGACTGAGAGCTCTCTAAAAGAAATTCTAATTTGAGTGGTTCGGGTAGGTTTTTGCGGAAAATCGAGCAAGGCACTGCGTCATTATGTCACATCTGTAAACATGAAGAATCCCGGTTCCTAGGCTATCACATGTAAGGATCCTGCAGGTGGCGGATCGTTTAATTATAGCCTATTTCCACATCAGCTGGAATAATTAAATGTCAAAAAATCATTTTGATTGTGGATTGTAATCAAGAAAGATTATATGAAACGCATTTGAATTAAATAAAATTACAGTATATTCCAGTTTGAAATGTGCTTCTGATTAAAGATAGCCTGTGTTTACACAAAATGCGTATTTGAAAGACAACCAGTTCGATGGGAGCATAGTTAGCTTTTTGGGTTAAAAGAATGTCTTAATATGAAATTCGAAGGCTGTGACAATTAGAGATTAGACTTAATTAATTTTAAATTAAATCTACATGCTAACACACAATACTCATTAACACGCAATGCTGTTGTTAACATTAATAATTTGAGAATAAAGTACAACAATAATAATAATTTGCAGGGTTTGATGTGATATGAGCTAATCGTTAGATTAAATCACCATTTGTAGCGCAATTTATTGTAATGTTTTTTTTCCTCAGTTGGTCAGAACAAAGAGTGGCAGACTTGTTACTGTGACTGACAGCCACACATTCACCTCAAAATAAATTCATCCGCTCTGGATCACAACCCCACGCATCGAATATAATGCCGCAAGGACCTACAATTCCAGGTTTTCAAACATAGATGGCGATGAATAGGCACAACTTATAGATTGCAGCTTTAATTAAGTCACTGTTCATTGACGATGTTGTTGGTAAACATTGCTCGTATCTTATGCAACATGAAGAGGAGGGACAAGGCTATGAGGACAAGACTAAGGACAGACTTTCTTTGAATCTCTGCTCTTAAGGACTTAAGGGATGTTGAGTGCTTTAATGTTCTCCCGACTTCTCTGTATTGAAATACCTAGAATGCATCACGACTCCAGTTATCCATTGCCCTTTACAAACATTTTTTTCTTTCTGTTCAGCTGGTGAAAAGATGACTTCTTAAACATCTCTTTTAAAGGGTCTCTTTCACTCTTCTTCTCACTTTCTCAAACAGAAAAGAAAATAACTGGCTCTGTAAGAGGTAGATGAGTACCAGTCTATCACTTTCTTACTGACTTTGAGGTATTTCCTTAGCTTGTATTGATTAAGGCTTGGTTCAGGGTACTGGAAGCTAATTCAGGGTCATCGCTTCGAGCCAAACACCATACACTTTCCCTGAGTTTTTACTCCATACACTTTCCCATTTGTGAGTCAAAGGCTTTACAAAAGCTTGTATTATTATTATTATTTTTTTTTTACTCTAACTTGGTGCTATGCACTGTAAAATAAATAAATGAATAAATAATGTAGAAAACAATCTATCATTTATATTTCTAATTATATACTGCATTCTATTTTCAATACTAAGGATTGCACATTTGGTTAGATTATTATTATTATTATTATTATTATTATTATTATTATTATGAACTATATATGCTGATACCGAAGCAGACTCAAAAACATAACTTTTGAAGTAAAGAGAACTGTCTAAATTAAATTGACAGTAAAATGAATATTACATAAGGAGCTTGCTCAAAAAATTGCTGTAAAGTTAAATAAATAGATCTAAAAGTGCAAATTAGATAGTGTACATGAATTTATATGAAAATACCTGCCATTTATATAACCATTAATGAAGCATGGTTTCCTTATCATATTTCTTAGATATGTGTTGCCAGCAGATCTGGATGTATTATAAACTTGATATAAATAAATAAATAAATAAATAAGAGAGCGAGAGAGAGAGAGAGAGAGAGAGAGAGAGAGAGAGAGAGAGAGAGAGAGAGAGAGAGAGAGAGAAAATGCAGCTAATAATTGTGTGAACTTTTTCATACTCATCTAGCAGATTTAAGTTAAAGCCATAAAATGTGTGATCTGGTGCGTGTGCGATTTCTTTAATTTCTCTGGTTAATTCACATAGTCATTCTCTATACTCCTTGCGTATGAAGAGTACCCCCTAGGAGGAAAAACAATAGAATGTCTGAGTGGCACCAATTGCCTGGGGGCAGGACTTGCTCCATTAGGATCCCCAAAAGGTATCTAGTGAAACAAAGCCCCAGTCTATAGTTGATTGGCAAACAAAGTAGGCACAGGCACTTATGAATTCAATTGCATTTTACCCATCACCATTTCTGTTAGACCTAAATTGTTCGCCTGGACTAACAGCTTCTATTAGCTCTAGTGGTGTCTATTCAGGTGCTAATTGAGATGAAACCAGGGTTTGTCAAGGCAATTATAACAAATAGCTGGAAATGGCTGGAGATGGCCTTTGAGCGAGCTAAAACTGTGGAGGGGTATTAATCTTTTATAGCCGTGACATGAGTAATAAGGGGTAAATTTATCACTGTATCACATCGGCACAGATTATCTGATATCATTGTGATTTTTTTTCATCTTCAAGATGCAGAGGGAAAAACAGTAATGTTCAAGGGCCTCAGAACGTATGCTGCTTATAAATGCTGTCCAGTTCATAATGCGAACCTTGGAATCTGAGGCATGCATGCTTGTATTAGACACAAGAATTATAGAAGTAATATAGTGTATATACCTGTCAAAAACTAGGAGTCATTATTATTATTATTATTATTATTATTTAGAAAGAAGCCTCTTATGCTCACCAAAGCTAGATTTATTTGATTGTAAAAAATGTTTAACAAATTAAAATAGCTCTTTTCTAATATAATGTAAAATGTAATTTATTTCTGTGTTGGCAAAGCAGAATTTTTAGCATTATTACTCCGGTCTTCAGTGTCACACTATCCTTCGGAAATCCTTTTAAGATATAATATAATAATACCAATAAAAATTAAGCACTGTTAGATTGATTAGATCTCAATAGTAAATTCAATTTTAACATTTTAATTTGCAGTAATAGTTCACAATATTACTATTTTTACTGTATTTATTTATTTATTTATTTTTGATCAAATAAATGGAATCTTGGTGAGCTAAAGAGACTTAAGAGACAAAAAATCTGGTAATGTATGTTTAAACCCAAAAAAAAAAAAAAAACTTTTTTATTATTATTATTATTTTATCTTTTGCTGGGGAAAATAGGTCAATCAGCAGTACAGATTAGACTAGGTTGTGTGTACATGTGTATGCATTTGCCGGAAAAATACCAACGATAACGATGAGAAATCGAGCATAACCTCTCACAATACATTTAGCTGTGGCTCAACTTAGCAACAATCCGTTTCTTCTCAATCTCTGATGCAAGTCTTTACCCAAACTGTATAAATAACCCTCCCACCTGGACCTTATTCACCACCCAGTGGCATTTATTAGGAAGTCTTCCGTCTCATTTGCATCAGAATTACCTCTCTAGGTACTGGTGTTAAACTCTCAAGCCAGTGATTCCATGGATCACTTAAGCCGAAAGCTTATCAGTGTTATTATAATTTATAAAGGATTTAGGAAATCATACTTTGGAGAATGTTGATCCATAGACCATTCCCGAGGTGTTATTTTTTCACTCCGTGTTTACCCACATGGTAGGATCGGCATTGTGGAATTTTGCACTTATCTTTTAGGAAATCCGCTTTCACCTCAAGAGAGAACACTCTGATATTTCCATAAATTACACAGACAAAGTGAGAAATGAAGGTGCTCTACCTAAGACGACTAAAAAAAAAAGTTTTCTTGAGGTTGCTGAGCACACGTCAGTAAAATCGACTGTCGGCTGTGGAAACAAGTCTGATTGTGTCTTTAAGAGCGAGCTGATGTGGTGCTTCTAAATCACTGTTAAGTTGTGTGAATGCTGAGTTAGCAAAACTGCAAAGGAAGGAATACAATATCTCTAAAGTAATTGTTTAGTGCACCTCTGCGTTGAGAGAACAAAGCTTGCACTAACTTCCAATAACCAAAACAGTAGTTTTTAGCCTTAAAGCTGAACCAAGTACTTTTTGGGGGTTAAAATACTTTTGTTAAAATACCATAGGCAAGCCTTTGTAAAATGATGTTGTGGCTCTTTGTTTTCAAAACATTGCTCTGTTTGTTTTAGTCTATGACCAGATTGACCAAGCAACACTTTCTCAACCTAGTGTGAGTTTAAGGGGCTGGACTATCCATTTCACTGACCAATTGCGAACAGTGGGGAGTGTTTGGAAAACCTTTTTATTTTTATTTATTTTTTATTATTATTATTATCATGACCCTTGTCACATTTATTACTATTTTAATTATGAATTAATCCTGTGTACCTAAGTGTCTTGTACCATAGTTACTTATGCTAAGTTATTTATGCCTTAGTTACATTTATTGTTACCAGTAAAACTGTGGTAAATTAGGTAGAAATAGACCCTTGAGGTAACAATTACTGTCATACATTTTCTTTTTCTGTCAAAAAAAAACACAAAAAAACAATGACAACAAATTTCAGAAAGTGTTAACAGTTTGAAGGTAATCATGTATTCATTTGTTTTATTTTAGTATTATTCATATAATAATAATATTACATTATTCATATTTTGAATTAGCTTTTATTTGTATAATTTCATTTTATTTTAAGTAAATGTGTGGTTTAGTTCATTTTTTACTAATATATTCAGCTATATTTAAATGACTGAAAATTATTTTAAATACTTTAAATTAACACTAACACTGATTAGTTTCTAATGATTGAACTGAAGTGTGCTAGTTTAGCAGAAAGTATGTTTACCCTGCAGACGGTAAATGAGATGTAACCCAAAATGAACCCGAAGAGGCTATATGCACTTTAAATGTCTTAAATGGTACTCCAGTCTATTGGCATTACATGACGTGCAAAATGCAGGTTACGCTTCAAGAATGCCGCTTTCAATTCACATCACGTCACGATTGTGTACATCCTAACATTACGACAGACTGCACAAATGAAAAGGAACAAGTGTAATTTCTCTCAAGCTGCATGTGCACAACACATTAACTCTCCACGAGGAGTGAATCTCCCTGTTCCTCAATCCTAATTTACAGTCTCAACGGACTCTACCTTTCAGAAGGTAGAGTGCCTCTCTACAGTCCACTGTAATGCATATTCCCTTTGTTATAGCGCTAGTGTCGATTCTGACTCTACATGGATTTCCAATTTGTTAGTATTTTTTTTTTGGGCATTTTAAATGCACTGGCTTTTATGCAAAACATACTAAAATCAAGCATTTTTATGGTTATAATTTTGCCATTCTGATGGCAAGAAATGCTGCCCCAAAGGGATTGTGCCTCTTATCTTTTTTAGCTTTCCATGATGTCTGGATGACAAGTTTCTTTTATATGTATGGAGATTGAGAATGGCAATTTTGGGAGACTTTTGTCCTCAGATCTTGATGTGGCAGATGCCAAAGGAATTACCCTTTGGCATCCCCCCAGCACCCCTCCCAATTCTTGGTCCTAATAAAAATGTCAGCGCTCTGGAAACTTGTACTTAATCTAATCATGACTATAATGAAGTGTGAGTGGAAAAAATATCAGGAAAATCTATATAAAAATCCTAAACATATAAATGAGCTTCAGTAAGCTATCATGTTCAGTTTATGAAATAGCTTATTTTTGTTATATGCAGATACATCAATAGGTAAAGAGCATGCCTGATTATAGTGTAGAATATGGTTCGCCATAAAGACCAAAAAAAGTAGCGTTAGTTTTAAAAAAGTTTTATGTTTTGCATAAAAGCCAGTGAAACATCTTCGATGGAGGATTTTTTTCAAATGTTCTTTGGTGAGAATCTGCTATGATATGATATTGTTGCAAATGCAAAAATCCAAAATACAAGGACAAGTCAGTGTTAGAAAGTTTAAGGAATGGTTTACCCAGAATTTTATTTTCTCACCCTCATGCTGTTCCAAACCAATGACTTATTTTTTCAAGCTAACACAAAAGGAGAAAGTAAAAAAAAAAAAAAAAAAAAAAAAAACTTACATTTGTTGTTGTTATGAAATAAGTTTGCTCTTCTTCATGCAATTACAAAGAAAAGAGACTTCCAAGCATAAAAAAGGAGACAAAAGAACCAACAAGTGATTCATACAACTTGTGTGATATGCAGTCCTCCTATTCTAAAGCCATACAAGGCCGAAATTTGAGTTGCCATTCACTGAAAATCCCACCATAGTTCTGCGAGGGGCAATCATGAAAAATAGTAAGTAAAATTTGGTGACATAATTGCAGTCATATATAGAAATATAGTGTATGAATTATATGGATTGCATTTATGATACATTTGTGTCCTTTTTTAAGCTTGAAAACTTCAGCTTCCATTCATTGTAGCTGCTTGAGAAAAAAGCAACCAGCACAGTCTTCACCTTTTGTGTTCTCAGAAGAAATAATGTCATGTTGGTCTGAAATGATATGTACACGTAAATGATAGGTGACCTATTCCTTTATGTTAATAAGAAACAGCTCATACAAATGATTTCCATATAATCTGTTCTTCCTTGACATGCCTACACCTCTCAACATTGTGCCACAGAAGGTAATTTCTCCAAAGTCAGCTATCATGTGCTGAAATAAAACCTTTACATTTCCATTCAGTGCGCTATGCGTTCGAGTTTCAAGGTTTGGTCCGCTGTCAGTATTATAAAAGATAAGAGAAGCTCAGTGCGTCAATCAAAGCAGGAAGGCTGGTGAGGGGTGCAAACTCATTTGCATAGCCCTCCGTTAACTTTATTGGGGTGGGCGGGGCAGATGTTTGTGAAGCCCTGCCTCTCTCATACAGCACCAGGCATCACGCTCAATCTCTGTCCCTCGTCCTAGCACTCTCGCATGCACAATTAAAAATGTATAAACCTGCAGCGAGGATGGATTAGATGCTGGTCTCCCACGGCTGTTGATCTGGAGTGTGAAGCTGTCACAGAGGGGGTCGGAGGAAAAGGTGTGGGCAGGAACCTCATGACGACAGAACTTCTATAGTCCCAGTGCACCAGACCTTCTCACTTGGCACCCCTCCCACTCAGAGAACCCACTCGTCCTGGTTCCACACGGATTACCCGCTTTTGCTTTTATTTACCGATTCTCTCCCAGGTGTCATCCCTCACCTGTCCGATACAGTGAGTAGCCTTTCATCCACCACCTTCCCGGACACTGCCGCCTGTACCATTCCTGCCAACAGCATGATCACATCTAATCACTCTCACACACTTTTTTTTTTTTTTTTTTTTTTTTAGAGCGATCCTCAGGAAAGATGCTGGCGCATCCCGCAAGATAAAGTATCATTCTTTCATGGTGGGTTACTTTAGGTTGAATATGCATCAGTGGGTTTCCCTTCTCTCTTTTTTTTTCATAAAAGGAGGGAGGAGGATAAAAACAACCGTACTCCATCACAATCAGAAATTTAACTGTTGATGTATATCTGTGTGTGTCTGTATGGAGTAAGCATGCAAATAAAAAAATAAAATAAAAAGTGTGTTAAAAGTAAGACCATCTTTTGAGTGCTGATACAGTCTTAAATTATTTATTGCAGTGCTGTTTCATTTTACCGTGCTTTTTAAGATGTGGCATACTGATGAATTCCGAAATAAACAGCAGACTTGGGCCAGAAAATGCAGACAAACAATTTTAATAATGTTCTTTTTCATTTAAATGGAGTGTAGACATAGTTTTCCTTGTTAGTAACAGCACTTGTGGGTTCCAATTGGAATATATTGGTCACATTTTCTGAGAAAACATTATTTATTGTCTCCGAGCTGTTACTCTCCACTCTCTCACGTTCACAGATTTTCACTGTGTTAAGCTGATCAATGCATTTTCACCCCCGTGAGTGCAGGGTTTCTCAGCTGTCAGGTTATGTTATGCCTGATGGGCATTTGCTCAGAGCACCTGCCTCTTATTCTGGTCGCCTAAAGGCCTATTATAATGTCTTTACTGTCAGGATGCAGGTATGATGGGAGTATGTGTGACAGAATGCGTCGATGAGCTTGCTTATCACACATTACTTTTGACTACAGGCAAAGAGGAGATGCAGAGGAAGTCGTGTGGTTTTAGACAGTATAGTGCGCTACAAATTTGCTATTGAAAGAGATTTCCTGTTGCAGCAACTGTTTACACAGCCCACAGTCAAAAGCGGTTTATGAAATACAAAGATGGGCAGCACATAATCAATAGCTTTCATTATTTAATAACAACAATAATAATAATAATAATAATAATAATATACATGCACACACAGCTTTATAATATTTTAATATCATGTATTATTTCATAAAAAAAAAAAAAAAAAAATATATATATATATATATATATATATATATATATATATATATATATATATATATATATATATATATATATATTGTCCAATGTTTTTTCTTTAATCGTTATTCCTAAACTATTACATTTGGTCTTTCCATTCTCTATGTGGTTACAGCTTTGACATCAACTGTCTTCAAAACTTTGGGAACTAAAGTGAAAATATTAGAGAAAGACGATGGCTAGACAGTTTGCTAAACATCCAGGTTTATAGGGAAAAATAAGTACTGTCAGTCATTACAGTCAATCAAACGTGGCTTTACGTTCCTGTTTTACAGGAAGAGGACAGGGGTCAGTCGTTCGGATACACGGGGCAGCACAACCTGCTCCAGCCAAGCCTCCGCTCATTAGCCAGACCTGGTGAGACGGAGATGTCTTCGCTTCCAAAGCCTCCGCTTTGACATTCACACAGTGCTTCCAGTCGATCAGGTCCCGGCTCTGATAAATTTGCATCTCTTTGAATGTGATGCTAAAAAAAAAAAAAAAAAACGGTGAAAAGAGGGAGGGGAGAAAAAGAGCCCAGCTACTAGATTAAATTTTGCCGTCTAGAAAATGAGAAAAAAGGGACTCTATCTCCTACAGTCTACTGGGAAGATCTTTATTCTGATTCTTGTTAGAATTGTTTATCACAGTGACAGAGCAGGCCTGAGCAGAGATAAAGGCAGTGCTCCATCACGCGCCCTGACAGTCGTAGGACATGCAGTGGAATGAAAGAAGCCAGGGAAATATTATTAATAGATGCTGATTTGATTTGCCTCGATTGCACGTCAAGAAGAGGGGGCCATGGCTTGATTGCAGCCTATGAAGTTCTGTCCAAAAGGGAAGCTATTTTTCATTAAGTGATAGAAGTCTTTTTCTCTTTTTTTGGCTCCCTTTTGCTTTCCAAGGAGCTGATAACTTATGCAGTTTATTCTAACTGTGCTGATTTGTGTCAGTGAGAAAAAGAGTGAGGGAGATACAGTGAGAAAGAGAGAATGGGGCTTATCTTGTCTTATGTAAAATAAACCGCCTTTCCTGGTTTAATGTTAGTTTTGGTGCAAGTGAGGAGATTTGCTTGCATGCACATTCCATGACCTGTTCTTGTGATCTACACGCATGCAGCTGCAGTGTGGTTGGGGCAATTCTGTGCAAAAAAAGTAAGCAGTATTGTATGCTCAGTATTCGCAGGATTAAAAGCAATTACAACAATATCAGATATGCATACTCTAATAAAACCAGTTGTGAAAATTATATTGAATTTTGTTGCATGTGCAATAATAATTCACAGTGGGTATAATAAGATTTAAAAAGATGAGATCAATATCATTAAAGTTTGCACAGAGTGTTTCTTTAATTATACGTACTTTCAGCCCTGTGTTGTCTTTAAAACACAAAGTCACTGATTATGTAATTTGTCTACGTATCTATCTGTAACATTTTTTAATTGTTTTTGATTATCATAATTATGTTATAATTATGCTTTACCTTTTTTTGGCAGAAAATGGCATACTTTTTTTGACGCGTTTTGAAGTGTTAAGTTAGCTAGCATGCATACACACAATTAAATATGTTCACACTGTTTTGCGAATACTTTGCATAATTTGATAAAGTTAGAGCTTGATTGGAATGTTGAAATCTTATGAATGAAAAATGCGGCTCAAAAGATATACAGTGCATTTTCCCTTGTTTTGCTTCATACATCAATTCTTTAAAAAAGTAAAGTTGAAGTTGGTAGTTAAATGGAAGTGATGCCACATCTATTCAACTAAATAATTTGCATACAAATATTAAAAGGTAATAATATACATGTTTGTATAGATTTTTAGAAATAGAAGTTATGTTGTATGTTGCTTTCAATTTGTGTTATATTTAACAATACTACATTTTAAACAGACAAGACCTCAATCTTGTTTAAACATGTAGGTAAATAATTGTTATGCTTACTATGGTAAGTTTTATTATATCACTATAAGTTGGTTGTTATATATTAAATACCATATAAAATATACTAAGTGATTTTACAGAATTTTAAATTTGGCAATGAAACATTATTTGTTGCCAGCAAGTTCCTGTAGATTTATCTCAAACTTTCTAAATTAGGTTTTTTTATTGGTGCCAAAGCACTTTGAATTCATTATGGAGGGCTTATTTTTGCTTAGTTATGTAGCGACTCTTTAAGTGCCAAGAAAGACGTTCATTTGCAAGTGTTAGTCTCTCACACACCTTACTTTCCAATACTGTGCGCATTTACAGTGCTGTTCTATTGGTGCTATTCACTGCGTTTTCAAGCTTAACATGCAGAAGTATGACACAATCGATTTAATGTTTATATTCCACCTCTCTACCTCATATCACCTAGCAGAGATGTTATATTGTATTTGTCAAAGGTTTTCCTGAAAGGAATCTCTGCCCTTACAAGTTCAGTTTAATGCAGTGCATGATGAAATGCACATGTAATGTTAACCTGGGTTAACAGCTTCAAATGAGCTAATAAATTGCTCATACGAAGACAAATTTTGAGTGTTATTCAAGTGGGTCATTACAAGTGACTTTTCGTCTCTAAAATGTTCTCAAGATATGTGAGAAAACTACTAATTATAGCCGTATAGCATAGCGACTCTCAGCAGTGCCTCACTCGCTGTACACTTAAGTAGCTCTGTACATTAAGTGGAACAATGGCCGTATAGTTATCAAATGTCTGATTGAATTTCTCTCACACTGTTCCACAGCTGCACATTTGCATCTTAAAGAGACATTTCAGCATATTTTATATTGTAGCAACATTTCCGGTTGTCCGCTCATTTCCAGCAACACAACACACAAAAAAAAGAATGTATTTTATATTGTGACAACATTGTTTTTCTTGTTGTTGTTTTTTTTTTTTTTTGGTTTACAGTCTGTCAAGAAAAGATGTAGCAGTGTAAGTGAAACTTTTGAGGCGATTACCTTGACAAGTAAGTGATTTTATGACAATGTATGATCAATGTAGTTCTTTCACTACAAAAGGGATACTGTGTTCTGACTGATTCCAAGCTTTCAGGAACAAATCAAAATGAATGAGAGCTGCTTGAGTGGAAATTGTACTTTTGGTTTACTTTCTGAATAGAGAAGAGAACTTTTGCTAAATAATTAGCCAGGGATTTTAATTCGGAAAGCTGATATGTTTATATATACAGGTTTTTTTATATATATACAGGTTTTTTTAACCTGTATATATATATATATATATATATATATATATATATATATATATATATATATATATACACACACACACACACACACATTTATTTATTTTTATTTTTTAGTATGTGTATCATACATTCTGACATAAACTTGAAATATGGTATGAAATATCTCCTTTATGATATGTATCTGGTAGGGGTGCTCCGATCACGATCGGCAAATCATTATACGCATCTCGTCAGTAAAGCCGGTTCTCTAATCAGCGGTTAATTCCATCAGGTGCCTGATTTCACACAGAGCAGCTGTTACTACACAGAGCCGTTGTTAACTGAGAAGATGCGCCAAAAAATGCTGAAAATGACATGGATTTGCGCATCTTCTCTATTAACAACGGCTCTGTGTAGTAACAGCTGCTCTATGTGAAATCACGCACCTGATGGAATCAACCGCTGATTAGAAAACCGGCTTTACTGACGAGATGCACATAACGATCGGCCAATCGTGATCGGAGCACCCCTAGTATCTGGTGTTGACAAGTTTTGCAAGGTATATTGTAAATTGTAAATCAATTTCTACATAATTAATATACTATTGTCAAAGAAATCATCTTGACCCTCCATACTAAAGGATATTTAAACATAAAAAAGACACAGGGGAAGGGAGCGAGTGAAAACAAGTAAAATAGATAGAGAGAGAGAGAGAGAGAGAGAGAGGGAGAGAGAGAGAGAGACTATAAGAATGTACATGAGCTGTGCGTAATTGATGAATCACAGCGGGGGAGATTTTATCCATGTTATACGCTGCCATTTTATCAATGTAGCAATCAGTAAGCTAATAGTCATGTAATGTAACAACGCTGGAAATAGTCCATGATTTAAAATCCCATAACCATGTTTTGGATTACTATGGAGGTTGAGAGTTAATCAGACTCTGGCAGAGCTTTATCTGCAAATAACATTGTTTTTACAATGCAAAAATAAAAAGGTGGAATATTTGTTTGTCTTCATCCACATAAATAGGAAATAACTGAAATTCCCACTGAAATAAAAGAGAAAACATGCCTATTATTTTACATTGCAACTTAAAGAGCATGTTTTTAAAGCCATGAAATTTTATTTGAAATGTAAAAGCTTAAGAGTACCAAATATACAGTATGTAACATCATACAGTATGTAGTCGTTGTAAACAGTGTATATGCTTGTATGCTTTTTTTTTTTTTTTTTTTTTGGGCAACTAGGCCAACTTTGTGCTGGCCTTGGATAAAAATCTCTCTCTTGTAAATGTAAGTTATTAGAAATGAAGAAATGAAACATAGAGTTATACAAAGCTGAAAGAATTCAAAGCTGAAACAATGCGCAGTGAAATAGTCTCTAATCATGTAAACGACACCCAAGCCATATGAAAAACATCTCCACTGTTAATAACAGCGTCACTGATATCACGCGCAAACAGTATGAGGGAAAAAAAGCACTATTTATTCCAACCACAAATGTCATCTCTCTGATCTCTCGTACATTTGAGTTTGCCCTCAACTGTGTGCTCATGGGGGCTCTTTTTAACAGAAAGCACATATAGAACCGTTGAAATTTTGTGTGGGATTTTTTTTTTTTTGTGTGCCAGTGCAAAATATTTCAATACACATTTTTTTTTTTTTAAAGAAATTAATACTTTTTAATTAGCAAAGACACATTATATAATGGAAGCTTGTTTTTGCCATGTGAAAAAAAAAAAAATATATATATATATATATATATGGCTGCTAAAAATTCAGCTTTTGCCAATACAGTAATAAATAAAATTTTAAATGATATTCAAATAGAAAAAAAAAATATTTTTAAATTGTATTAAGGGGTCAAAATATAAATATAAGGTGATGGTCATTTTCATACAGAACAAACATGTCCTTTCTTTTAAATGTCTCTTCTGTTTTGATTGATTAATTGCTTAAAAATATATTGTTTTATACCGCGATGCTGAGGATCTTGATTGAGGCCAGTGGAATAGCCCTGAATGACATTTGTTAGACTCCTCAGTCTCTGTCTGTCAATGTTGGTAATGTTAAAACAGCTGTGGCATCTAGTTCTGCAATGTCTCCCTCCTTTCTCTTTGTGTGTTTGAAGTGCTATAGACAAAGGGGAGTCCACATCACTTGTATAATAGCCCACAGTGCTACAAAGGGCCCAATACGTTATCTTGACAGCGGAGGGAGAATCTTTTTTTTTTCTGAGTACTGTACTGTTGTCAAGCACACACTGAGTCAAAGTAACCGCTCCGCTCTGCGGGAAAGCTGCTTTTTCCTCTGCTGTATTACACGCCTGCTGCCATGTGCGGGACACGTAGATCAGGTGAAATAGCCATCTCTACCTGAATCCTTTAGCATGCTTTGCCCCATACTTTTAGAAACAATCTCTCACTTATATTGTACACTCTGTTTGACATGAGACTGTGGTGTATCTCTGGCTGAATTCCACGTCCACGAGGCATGCTATTACAGCAGCTCGGCCTATTTATTTATTTATTTTTTTTACACTTTTTGTGATGATGGTCATATTCGCACGGATTGTGATCCTGGTGAACTTGTGTCCCAATATAAATAGGTGATAAAGTGATTTCAGTCCAAACCAAGAGGTCAGAATATTATAGAAATAGCTAACATTTTAAATCCAATTGCTTTTCGAAATGGATAAGACAAGTGGTTTGATAGCATTATGAATATATGGGACATTACCAGGATTTTGACATTGCATGAACCTGTTACCATCTCTAAAGATGAATAAAAAGAGGGTGAATGCTCTGTCACAAGCACATGGATGACACATAACACGTCAATGGCCTCTGAAATTTAGTACAAGGCCTAGCCTTACATTAATTGATCTTATTTATATTTAATTTTTAATAATCTTTTATGTTTACTATTAAAGGATATCTGGACTGGATAACAGTTATAGTCATAAATCATATTACTGTCCCTCCAGCAACTGTGTTTTATTCTGTTACTGGCCTATCCACTAGGGGAGCCATCATCTCAGTTAAGATATTTACTGTACAAACCCCTTCACAGGACATTCATGTTATAATCCTAATTCAGTACTAATCAGAGGACAGTTTCAGTTCACAATCTGCAGTGCTCAAAATTCATATCAAATTATTATGTTGTCATTGTCCTTTTGTCATAACACCATGGTTCAAGCAAAGCTTTATTTCTAATGTAATTTTTAAGTTCTTATAAAACTGAAAACATAATATAGTTATTTTGTAAATGCATTTTTTTTAAATAACATTTTCTTTCTTTTTAGGAAGGAAAAATAATCAATAATTTTATCTAATCTAATTTATCTAATTTTATTTAATCAATAATAATTATATGGTTAAATAATTAATTAAAATAATCAGAAACCTAATGTATGTCTTTTGATTACATGCGACAAGAATGTTTTCAAAACTGCTTTTTAAATCCTGCTATGTAATTCTGTCTTTCATCACTCCTCTTCTCTTCTGTTCTCCCACCCCTTCTCTGTCCTGCTCACTCAAGAATTTCCCCAGCATGCATGTTTACACACTTAAATCAATATATGCATGTATAGTGCAAGCCCAGACAATCCAATGTTGGTCTAAACATGAGAATCCATCCATTCAAGCATTAAATGCTGGTGTGAAGAAAGCAGGCCAGAGAGGATCTCTGCTCTTCAAGACATAACTAACAAAAGAGGGCAGTATGATAACATTGACTAAGTGGGAAAACTTTGAATCTTTGATTTGTGGCCAGTTGCTGGAGTTGCTCTCTTTGTTTGTGTTTCTGAGTACGTATGTGTGTGTCTGTATAAACAGGGTGTTTTACACACGAATGTGAAACGTCAAAATTAATATCAAAATGTAACACCTGTAGGCAATCAGATCGCTTTCATGAATTATGATGTGAAGTGAATCAAACCTAAGAGTGAAAGGTATTTTTTATTATTATTATTATTTTTATTTTTTTTCATTTAAGGGAATTATGTAGTGATACTTGCACACAATTCAGAAGTTTGGGGTTGGTAAGATGTTATTTTGGTTTTTAATTACATTTTATTAGAGTTGAAAAAGTTCTCTATTCGGATATATTTTAAATTGTCTTCAGGGTCACACAATAGAAACCATTGTACTACTTTGATTTGCTGCTCAAGAAAAAAAAAATCTGTAACCCCCCCCCCCCCCCCCCACTCAAAAAAGGAAGTAAAATTCAAGCATTTAAGCATACGACACAATTGTGACAACTTGCCCCATTTAAAATTGACAAATGTTCTTGTAATCCAGTATCAGGGGCGATTCTAGGATTTTTTCAACTGGGGGGCACAAGAGGGGCCACGATTAATACAGAGGGGCCAATCTTGCGTTGTTTGAACTGTATATCCAAATCATTTCAAGAGTTCAGTAACCTTTAAAATCAGTAATAAACAGTGATACCCTATTATATTTTAATAGCAGTTATTCACTGCTCTAAATAAAATAAAAAAATCAAATACAATTTCTATTAACTTTTCACTTTACAAAAGTGAAAGAAAAACTGTAATAAATAAAATAATCCAATGTATGAATAGAGTACAACTCACAAATAATAATAATATAATTTATTTATAATAGCCTTATATATATATATATATATATATATATATATATATATATATATATATATATATATATATATATATATATATATATATATATATATAATAGTCTTATTTATATAAATGCAGAATAACATTAATAATTCATAGAAATAAATACTTAATTAATATAACTAATATAAATTTAATATAATTTCATTATATGTTTTTGTTTATTATCCACATCCCATTCAATTTGCATAGCAGCAGTTGCAGTAAATTTGCATTGATGAATAAACAAAATCTACTTATGTCAAGGCTAATTAATCTTGAGCATATTGATTTAAAAATATCATATATCCATACTTTGTTAGAAAGCTACTTGTTCAAAAAGGTAGCTTTAGTTTAACATGTAAAATATGTGGATCCTATAAAACAGTTTAGAATAGCTTAATTAGTCCAGTGTTATTTTAGTATTAGTTATTTATTTTGCTATTTAATCATGCATTAAATAATTATGTATGATTTTTTTTTTTGAGAATGTTTCTGGGTGTCATCAAATGACGTTTTGTCAATAACTTCTGTGAAGGGAGGGAGAGAGAGCTTTCCAGGGTGCAGACAGCAATCGCGGAGCACCATGGTGATTTAGAACGCCAACTGAATTTATTAGGAATCTACAGACTCAAATAGACTAAAGGTGTAGAAAAATAAAGACCTTTATGTGTATTTTGGACTTTTTTTTCACCACAAGTCTGAAAGAAGACATGTTACTGAAGACAAACAGCCCCAAATCTCAAAATTGACCAGTAAAAAAAATGATGTTTTTGCATGTGTCTCACCCATAGACTTAAAAAAAAAAAAGTGAGTGAAAAAAAGTCGCTAATCGACTGCATGATTCAATAATGACTTTATTAGAATTGCTATTATAGTTTTTTTTTTTTAAACCATTGCTTTAAATTGCGTTGTTGCCTATATCGGCTCGTTCGGCCAAAAAAAAAAAAAAAAAAAAAAAAATCGTAACGCAGTAAACCCCTTTTACATTCAGCATCAGAGGAGCATAGTAAATATAATGATTAGCATCTTGGTCTGCTCTAGGAGATAACATCGTCATCGAACCTGGTCTGTCTAACACCGAAAGACGTTAACGTTAGTACCAAACACTTCTTGCACTGCAACAACTCGCTAATCGAAAAACATAATCTATTTAAAATAGGTGCTTTTTTCGTTGGAAAACAGCAGCTCGTTATTCTTGGTCCTCGTTGAGAAGCATCGCGACGCAATCATGAGTTATTTACTAAACTGAAAGATTATAATTTGAATTTGTGAGTGACAGACAAGTAGAAGGGTGGGGGCGCACTGGGGGGCCCCCATGGCCCCTCCCCTGGCTACGCCACTGTCCAGCACCCCCCCCCCCCTTTTTAGCTTGGAGGACAATAATTTGCAACAGTTTTAAACTAGATGTTCAACCACTGAAAACAAGCATGAGTGTAATTAAGCTGTTGACTTTTGAATTTGTCAAGTTATTGAGTCCTTGTGGAAACTTCCCTCAGTGATTAACTGTAGACGGTTTGGAACAGCTTATATGATATGTTCAGGAATATTCTCCCTGCACTCTCTCTATTCCTCTCTACGAGTACGTAACTGGTGTTATATGGCAATGATATTGTGATCGGAGGTTGTTGCCAGAGCTTAACGCCAGCTCCCTTTCATGGTGCCAAACATTCTTCAGATTTCATTAGGCCTATTATGTCACGTAGGATGTGATTTCTGCTCTGATTAAGTTATGATCCATCAGGAATCCACACGATCGAATGCCAAATCTCAATGATGCAGCATTTTCCAATCAAAATAAAATATGTTCAGGCCATCAGGGGGTTCTCCTTGTCCTGGATGCATCACACACACACCTATAGATTTCTCTTTTCCTCAGTCATTCTCTTTCTGTACCTGTGAGTGCTGACTCTCTGTAGTTTGACCTGGCAGAAAGACGTATGAAAGACTGTCTGACATTCACATCCACACCTCTCTTGAGTTATGTGTGGTGAAAATATTATGATAAATAAACTTACTGAGTTCATTTCCTGCTGATGCTTCAGGTTTCATGGAAATTGCTTGCAGATACTTGGTTGTGCAATGAGAAGAAGAGTTTGCAAAACAGAACGACTCCAAAGACCATGAAATTTTGTGCATTCAAGTCAATGGCATGATGCTGTATATTCTGTATATTCCAAAAATAAATAAATAGATAATAATAATAATAATAATAATAATAATAATAATAATTGCATAATTAAGAAGTTTGTTTTTGAATTAAAATATATACCTTTTAAAATATTTTTCTTTATAATGGACATACATGTATATGAACCTTTTATCTGTTAGTTATGTTTGTTAATTATTTAGATTATTACCTATTCATGACAACTGAATGTTGAATTGGCTTTTTGATGTTGATTATCATCACACACAAGAGAGGATTTTAAATAGATATGAATTTCTGCAATATGAATTTCAGCAGATCTCTTTTGTCTGAAAGGGTTTTTAGACCAAATGTTCAGTGGGACCTGGGAGGAGGCCTGAGGTAATACATCACATTGCTCTTAAAGGAGCCATCAACCAGTGGGCGAGGGCCAAATTATGCAATGTTCAATATCCGTGAACAGGGACTCACTTTCAACCCAACCTTAAAAATCTTTGTAAAGTGAATCACCTTAATTGAATTATGTAGTCCGGCTTTTCTGAGGCCCAAAAGAGAGAATGTGAATTTTGTGTTGATGCAAACCCCAAATGAATTTTGCTCCATTTTCTTCGGCTGATTTATTATTATTATTATTATTTATTTGTTTTTTTTTTCTTCAGAAACGTCTCTTAGTAAAGGGGATTTCAGAAATCATAATCCGACTTAAGTTAAGAGTATTCTTTCTCTAATTCATGAAACATATGAACACTCTTCTATATCTTCAATTAAGACGATTGAGGACAAGTGAGGAAATGGGAATTGACTGGAAAGTGGATGTTTTGGGGCTAATCTGCAGTTTGCGAGCTGGTTGAGGACTATGAAACAGATTATGAGAGTATACATCATAGATATCACATACCTGGAGTGCTGTTTTTGTATGTGCAGATACGCACGAGCATACAATGTCTCTTTCGCGACAATATAGGACATGGAATATGCTGGTGTGATTCAAATTATTCCCACTAATTAACATACACATGCAAATGAAGATTTAATTAATTGCAGAATGCATTTTGATTAAATACACAAAAAGTCAAGATTCTGATCTTTACAAAACTTTTAATTAATTTTGCTAGTTAAACCTCATCAACGCTTCCAATGGAGCTTAATTAGAATCTAGCCTCCGTCTTATAATTTAAAGCAGGAAAATCAAAAATTAACTATTGTTATCACATATGTAATGCTACCAGTAAGAAAGATGGAGTTGTTGATAAATTAGCAGGGTCCTGATTTTCTCTTGCCAGTGAAATAATAGTGCTAATTGGCAAATACTCCAATATTGATTAAATGAGGCACACAACACTCATTTCATTAAGTCGTACTGATACCATAATTCATTGTGTATCTCATCGCCTCAGGATTAACAATTCAATAAGACCCAAGACTGGAAACTAATGGCCAAAATAAACATCTAAATTAAGCTCTGATGATCACTTCAGAAGGACCCTTCCCTCTTGCTGTTTTTCCTACATGGCGAGTTCACAAAAAGTTGGAAATAATTGCACACTGCGAGTTTCCCACAGTACTGTCCACATTTTTTTTTTTCTTGGGTGTATCAACTTCAGCTGGAAGAGAGGGTTAATATTAAAATGTGTGCACCTGAGTTGTGGCTGCTGTCAGGGTATCTTGCCTTTTATCATGCTGGGAGCAGGTAATGCTAAGATTTTTAAGATTGCCTTTTCAAAGCCTGCAAACTTTCCTCCTCTGCAGTGGAAGTCCACTAAAGAGTCTAAGGAGGCTTACAGGGGATAATTCTTTCCGAGGTGCTAGAGGTGAGATAACCAATTACACATGATCACTTTTGACTTCTCTAATCTCCAGCCTGTATCGCTGGATTTCACTCATATGAACTGGCAAACCTCATCCCTCTCAAATCAGACATCTCAGCCTTTGTTATTCTAATATTCCAGCTTGACTTCAGCACTTCAGTCAAACAGGTAAGTCCCATCCCAGTGGGCATGGGTTTCTCTGGCTCCAAGAGAAATTTGACCTGTGGCTCTGAATTACAGCATTCTTAGCTCCAACTCTTGTCCATAATACAAAACCATTAGTTCACTCGGTTAGTCAGTACGGTTGAAATTAATATGGAATTCTGTATCTCTGCTCAGTATTATTTTTTTTTTCTGCATTGATATCTAAAGTCATTATCATTTTACTATTCAGCAATATTTGACATCCTGTTTTGATGTCTTCAAAATACCAGTGCTTCTTCCAGCGCTAGTTTCCTTTTCACATTCTCTCCAATTCTGACTCACCTCTGCAGTCCTTATCTATGTGTATGAATACAATATCTGTATTTGCTTGAATAGTGAACCCCGAGGCAGTCCAAATCTATTGAACTATTTCATGTAAAATTGGCTATTCCCTGTTATTACTTATTTAATTTTTTAACAATCTTTTTTTTTTTTTTTTTTTTTTTTTTTTGGGGGGGGGTCAAAGCCATTTAGACACAGGTAAGGCTAGATTTATATAAAAACCACTGAGGTTGGCACTTTAGAAAGGTGCCGGTCATCTCTATACTTATTTTCAACTAATATCAAATCTATATGCAGCTAATATGGACATTTTGCTTATTTTTGGTAGCTCTTCTCAATCTAACTATGCTATATTGAGGATTTTCACCAACTTTTATAAACATTACTAATATACAGAATGTTTAATAGCTGTAAAGTTATCATATATGTTCTGCGTCATTTAGGTAAAGCAGGCATTTAAGCAAAATGAGTGACCACCTCTCCAAGTACATCTTCCAATTAGAGGTTTTTAAGAGAATCTTGGCCTCCTGAAAGTGAGGTTGTCCTCTTGTCACAAACACCCATGGATTTCATGGAGCATTTGATCTGCAGCTGAAAAATTGATGTAATGTAAAACGCTTCTGAAAACTCTTCCTGTTAATACTTGCTCACAGGAAGTGTCTAGAATGTTGTGACAAAATAGCAAAATTTGTAAAAAAAAAACAAAAAATTAAATACTGTGGGTGGTGTTACTGCATTGGTGTTTGGGCTGTTTGATGACGTCAAAAGACTTACAGGCCGCCTTTTGAAGTGGTTACGAATAGTACTTGTTTTTCACCATTTGTGTTGTTGATGTTCAGAACACTGTGGTATTTCTTGAGTCACAGAACCAGTTGCAGAGTTGTCAAGATTAGTGCTAGTGTAGATGGCCAAGGTTTGCAAGATGCGGCTATTCAAAATTACTTCCCAAAAAGTGAACGAGTAGCCCATGCTAGTGGATAAATCGTCAACAGAGAAACTAGGTAGAGAAATGGAGGAAGAAAAGTTTTTTGGGTTCAGACCGTGAAGTTACAACATTTACCAGCAGTGACTAAATGCCAAACAACCCCCCCCCCCCAAAAAAATAAAAAAACTACTACTCTCTGAACCCAAAAAATGTTTTCCCCAATTGACAGCCATTTAAAATATGTTTTGCATCCTAACAGTATTTTATTTTATCATGTATAAATAATGAATGAACGTATATTTGTGCTATTTTCTGCCTTTCACTTTACAGTTTATGATTGCTACTAATGTCAGCGTTTTCATCATAGATATAAATACATAGATTCCTCATTAGCAGCAGTTTCTATGGGCCGCTATACGTTTGCCGTCTGACATATTGTAATGGTCAAACCAGGTCTGTGAAAACTCGAGTGCAAATTAACTGTGCGTCTGCAACTGTAGTTATATGCATATATGATTGATGTATAATATACACTAACACAATACAAGAAAATGAAGTCATTTGCTAACACAACATCAAAAAGTTACCATAGTTTACCTGTAGTATTGAGTTAATACATATAAAAACACAAACCAACACATTTTCTCCTCTGAAAGGTTGTTCAATTTCTTTGCCCAATTTAATTTTTTTATAACCTAGGCTGTGCAATGTTGTGGCATCTTGGAAAACGAATTGATTTTTATTGATTATTTTAGCTCCAAGATTGTGGACACATCAAAGTGTCTGGAGTGGTTGAATGTGGCATCTACCTATATATCAATGGTAATCATAACATCAGTTCCAGGATGAAGTCACATTGCATGCACAGCTTTTAAGCATGATAAAAAGTTCTATGGTTCCCATTTACATTGAGTCATGCACCAGTTGAACCTCTGCCAATGAGATTGCTGTCTCTTTTTGGCTAAATCCATTAAGTTACTGGTGTAAAAGGGAAAACCAAGGGTAGGAAAACAAAAACAAAAATCCATCTTGTGCAACTCTTCTTTTGGCATCCTGTTGACAGCTGTCAAGAATCAACACTCTAGATTCATTGTCATAGTACAAAGATTGCAACACTGCTGAATTAGCACCATGCACATCTCAAGCACAGAACGTTAGCCAGAAAAAAAAAAAAAAAAAAAAACTCAGACAGGCAGGGAAAGAAACCGTTTGAGAGAGAGAGACCGATTTTTACCACTTTTTCGCACAAGCACACGGAACACCCACAACCTTCTGCTCACACTATTTTTAATCAAGCTTCCAACAGCAGCTACGGAAGTATTGTAACACTCCATCGCAATAACATTTCTTTTTGGGATCTGCAGCAATCCGCGTTCCTCTCCTCTTCTGTCATTAGTTCCTTACTTTATTTTCCCTTCATATGCAAACTGCTGTGCCCACAAAAGTTATGAGCGAGTATATGACTAAATAGGACACAGAGACTTGAGAAATGTCTGTGGTTTGTGGCTTGGAGGAGGTGTGTGAGGCTAGAGAAGGAGTTTACGTGTGTGTGTGTGTGTGTGGATAGTAGAATTGGTGTCCCGGCTTGAAGAGGGACTTGTGTTTTTAATCAGACACAGATAATGGCTGCCATACGCCCCTGTCGATCTCATTCTACAGACCCCTTTTTTCTCACACGGCACTCGAAAAGTTTGTAGGTCAAGCAGCAGCTGCTCTTTTTCCTCAATATTTAACACATTTTTATAATGGATATATACGCATGGAACTAATCCCCCAACAAGCCTTTGATTGGCTGGCTTTGTAATACTTATAGCCAAAGTTTGTTTTAAGTGGAATTAAAGAAATTCAGTCTGTGCATTTGATGCAGTCGCCGTGGCTCCTGATATATTCGAAGTCTGCAACGACTAGCACCAGGGTGTGTGTGCACTGTAAGGTTGGATAGAAATTGAACTGTGCAATAAAGACGTCCCATTATGTAATACCAGTTAGCGGCGTGTTCCCAAATTGATTATGCTCTCCGGCTGTTAATTAAGTTATTATATTCCACTTAATTTGCTGATACTAAATTAGACTTTGAAGCACATATAGGGTTCGGCAGGGTATGCGACTGAACTTAATGCATGAGGACTGGGAGGGGGTAAAGGAGCAATCAGCCGTATGCTGGATGTCTGGAAGTCTCCAAGCCATGCCTGTAAATGTTGACTTCATTAATGATATCTCACAAACTGCTGCAGAGAGTCATATACGTTTACAAAAGGAGAAAAGCGATTAGGAATACTTTCATCGAGATAAAAGAAGGATTATAGCAATTTGCTCTCGAAGCTCTGAGCCTCTGTGTATTCAAAGACCTTTCGCAAGTTTAACTAACATGGCTTTGGTTTTAGTTAACAATTCTTCTGTAAAACATAAATTTAAATAATATTATGAAATATATGTAATAATGTTATACTACTTTGTTTCAGTGGGGTTTAGTGTTGTTTTCGATAAATCAATTTAGAGTGAATTATCCCTTTAACTGTAATAATTACATTTAGGTTGTAGCTGTTGCCTAGTGGTTAGTGGGTGCTCATATGGCAATACAAGCTTGAATCTGGCTTGCAACATTTCCCCATCCCCCCATTTTTCAGATCTAAACAATGATTTGGAACAGATGAATTGATTGCTGTCAGTTTCAAGGTTGGTAGGCGTACATTTTAATGGGCTAGTTGCACAAGATGGCGCCGGTGAGCTTCAGCGACGCGAGTGTGTGCGTACTTATTTCCGGTCTTGCGACGCTTGCATTGACTGTAAGGGAAACTTACATATGAAACTTGGCTAGATGTATATAATTAAAGATTTTCAAATTTAACAGCCCATAGTGGTATATCAAAAACATGGGGAAACATCCTCCCTATATTTTGCGTACCTCTGTGTGGAAATTCATCAAGATACAACGCGGAGATTGCTTTATTCTTCTGTTGATTATGTGGATCAGCGTCAGTTCAGGTCCACAGGGCTTTCTTTTTTCAAACACAAACCTCTCAAATATACAATAATTTTCATTTTCGAAGAGCTGGTTTTGTTCTGTTATGTAAGATAATTGTTTCTGACTGTCAAACAAGACGCACAGAGATTTCTGATAAAGCGTTTTATTAACTTAATTGATAACATAATTTATAACTAACTGTACAATTAAACGTAGTATAATTATGGTAGGTTTGCCTTAAATAAAAGATCGCCGTTTGCATTCATGTGTGTTTTTATCTGGTTATTTGTTTTGTGAAAGATCTGCAGCATAAATCATTATCTGTCTACGAGTAGCCATTGTTATTGTTTTGCATTAATTATCAGATTAAACAGATATTAAAAGTCACGTATTTTTTACTGTGTAAAATAATCTTGTGAAAATAACGATGGAACAGACTGATGTATGTGTACAATTGAGAAATGGGTACTTCTTAAGATAAATCGCAGCCCACGTCTCACGAGGTAAATATTTAATATAAAAATAATAATAACAATGCAAACATCTTCGAGAAATAAGTAATTTGTACATTTACATATTTGGTAAGATAAAATACATTATATAGCTGTGTATACACACCATGAGTTAAACTTTCATCTCGTGAACAATAGTGAACATTAGTGTATTTAATTCAACAGGACCGAAACATACACAGGTTTGAAATCCACTGGCTCAGTTAACATTTGTAGTATAGTGATAATAGCAGTGTATATCTTATTTGCATATGAAGTGATATTATAAATCCTGTAAACATATAGAAGGTAATATTTGGACTTCTCTGGTTCTCTGCACTGACTTTAAGCACAGCCGGAAATACCTACGCACACACTCGCAAGACCGGAAATCCAAGATGGCGGAGATATGCAACTAGCCCATTGATTTGCTATCTGAACGCATAAATTACTGAAGACTGAGATGCAAGCCATCAGGACGTGCAGGAATGCTGTTAAACTGAGATCTGTTGTAATCAAAGCCACACTGGGAAAGGTCATAATGAAGAAAACGAGAGGTGACAGAACAGGCAAAGGCATGCCTTTCATAATGAGAGCTTGAAGTTCGGTTTGTTTGACCTCAAAGTTTGTTTGACCTCAAAGTGCGAGTAGGCTAAAGATTCAGTTAATATTGTCAGTTTTCCCATGTTTAGCTGTGAAATGATTGCTAAACATTGAGTAACAATCTGCTAGATAATACTGTTGTGCCAGAGCTAGAGATGCATCCAAAATCGAACTTTAAGGAAATGAGCGTGAAATGAAACAGTATGCAGTGGATTGCTTTTCTTTTTTTTCTCCTGATGTTAACAAGACGGGAACCAGATGCAGTCTGAGGCCTTAGACTTTGATATTTCAGCTTTTTGTTTCTCAGAATGCTAAATAAAACATCATTTTCCCAGCTCAGTGATAAGTTTTGAGTAAAAAAACAAAAAAAAACATAGCTTAGGACACGCTAATTTAGAACACATCATCTGCAATCAAAGCACCAAAGTGGTTTTGCCACAGAATCAGTGCTTTAGAAACAGCAGCAAACAAACACAGTGGGACGGTCTCAATTTCTGTAAGCCACTAAAACTGGATTTGAACCTTATCCTCTAAATAAATCTTGGTCTATAATTAAAGATATTTAATTTTAGCAGAGTTGTTTCAGTAATATGATTATGTACGGTATCTATCTATCTATCTATATATCTATATATCTGTCTATCTATCTATTCTCAAATCACGTTGATGTCTCCTCAAATTTTCTAAACTTAGTTTGCTACGTAAACTCTCTGCACACTATTGGAATACACAATCACTCACCTTTCATATCAAATTCAAAATAGTGTATTGTTATTTCTTACATTTTTAAGAGAAACAAGTTCAACGTCTTTTATTATATTGCTGATATTCCAAAATCGTTTGCCTCTTTTCCACCTCTTGTCTGTTTTCAACATAGCCTTAGCTCAGTCTAAGTCTAAGCTTAGCTGTTGGGGCAGTTGTACTTAATTCCTGGCACTATAAGCATGCCTGACTCGCCAAGATAGGCCCGGCAACCCAGTAAAAGAGCCCAATGCATCTTTTTACAATTTAGAAAAATGTGTCAGCAATAGCCTCTTGGCGGCCATGGCTGGAAATTCAAAATGACAAACTAATGAAAGCATTGTGATCTATATGGCAGCGAGATCCGTCCCTAAATGTGTCTATTTAAAGCAGCTGTTCTCTCCTCTGATATGGTTAGAACAAAATGCATCTCCAGTGACATCATACGGTTGGTGTTGATTAATTAGAAAGTTTAAATAGCCTTCTAAGTAGATAGAACTGGCCAAGAAAGATGGTTAATGGTCTTTGCATTATAGCCAAAGAGACCATTTGGCTCCAATTAGGTCAGTGAGAGCAGAGAAAGAAATATTATCAGACTGATCTCTCGCTCATCCTTGTGTCTCCTGAACTGGCTGCCAAGGAGCATCTTTGACTCACAGCATGAAATTACATTTCAATGGTGGCCCAGAGCATCATACAATGAAAGGGACTTTGTGTGAATTTTCTTCTCTTGTTCTTGTGCTCTGTCAAAAGTTAATATATCAAGACTAATGAAAGTGGTTCTGAAACCCACTGGAAACCTTTAAAAGTGTTTTCATGTGAAACGTTCGTTTTAATACTGACACATGCACCACCCCAAGAAAGGGAAAATTAAATTAAATTAAATTAAATTAAATTAAATTAAATTAAATTAAATTAAATTAAATTAAATTAAATTAAAATATTTATTTTTTAAAATTACATTTTAAAAATAGTGTATAAAATGTTTATTTGCTTTGTTTTTTGACAATCAAAGGAGAAAGGTCATTTTTGCTCACATACTGCGTAGTTATAATATCTACTAGCAAGGGCTAACTGACCCACGCTAACCAGTCAAACCTTGACTCTTTTCTGTTCAAGCGAAACTTAGTATAACTATGCATTATTGAGTTCATTGTTGAGATGTCAAATATCTGAATGAAGTCAACATTATGTCTCCAAGTGTGGAAACAGAACAACAGAACAGAACACTGGCAACAGAACATATGTTTTTGTACAGAGGTGATCGTACAAACACATTGGCTTTGAATTAAGTTTCTCATACTCTCTGAACGCAGTATTGAAGAACACCATGGTGTCATGAACCCCATTGTTTCCAGGAAACACTCCTCTGTTCGACTCGGATGGTTAATCGATCGTTTTGATTCATGTTGTTTTCATTCTGTGATCAAAAAGGCCTCTGACATTACTAAAGGTCGCTTGAAAAGGTTTGAACTAGATGATCTGGATTTCAGACAAAAAAAAATAAATAAATCAGTTTTCACATCCTTTTTTTTCTAACTTATGATACACAAAGCCATTAAATAGAAAGAGTTTACATTGTTTGTTTTTCGCAAATTTGGTCTCTTTTGGACAAAAAGGGGCCAATAGAAAAGGACTCCTTGATAACTATTGATCATTTTCAGCGTTTTTCATTTTCATTTTTTTGTGCCTGATTTGACTTTTATAAAAGTCTGCTATTTTGTGTCTTTATTATCTCTATAGGTTTAACTACGCCTGACACAGACTTCAGCAAACAGAATGATGCATATACTTGGATGCTTGATGACATATGTAAGCAAGCAGCTTCGTAGTAGTCCATCAAGAGTGCTGGGATCGAAGAGAAGTCTAAACGATCCTGCTCCCACTGTGTCATTAGGGCAGGGAGGAGAACCCCATGAAAGAACTACCAAAATCTCCTTGAAGGAGGAGGAAAATAAAGGCAGAGTATTGATCTGTCTGTCCACGGATATGATACTTAAGCCCAGTACTCAGAGTCAGAGAGCCCAGAGATCCATATCTCAAAGACTTTAATCCATGCTCCTCTCCAGCTAGATTGGCCTTCACCCTAACCTCTTGACAACTGCACGAACAGATCTGGTATGGAAATTCAGCAGTTCTCACAGTAGTCTCTTTCTCTTACTCTTTCACTACTGTGTTGTCTTATTCATTATGCCACATGCATTCCTTTAGAGACAATGTGAAATCAAAAATTACTCTCTTCCCTGTGCACACTTTATCAGTCAATACAGTAATTGCATTTTTTTTTTAAAGTATGTTTTTTCGTAACGTCTAATCAAAATGTAATAAGTATCTCCACTGACTCAATCTATGTGGGGAGGGGGGAGAAATATTAACCAATAATACCGTATTTTTTGGACTATAAGTCGTACCTGAGTATAAGTCGCATCAGACCAAAAAATACATCATGATGAGGAAAAAAAAAACATATATAAGTCGCACTGGACTATAAGTCGCATTTATTTAGAACCAAGAACCAAAAGAAAACGTTACCATCTACAGCCGCGAGAGGGCGCTCTGTGCTGCTCAGTGTACACTACAGGAGCACTGGGCAGCATAGAGCACCCTCTCGCGGCTGTAGACGGTAATGTTTTCTCTTGGCTCATTTCTCGTAGTTCATTACTCTTGGTTCATGTCAAATTAATTTTGATAAGTTGATAAGTTGCACCTGACTGTAAGTCGCAGGACCAACCAAACTATGAAAAAAAGTTCGTCTTATAGTCCGGATAATACGGTATTACAGCATACACGTTTCTTCCCATCTGTAATGTGCTCTCTCTATTAAGCTCCTGTGGCTCAGTGGTAGAGCATTGCGTTAGCAGCGCAAAAGGCTGTGGGTTCAATTCCCAGGGAACAAACATATTGGTAAAAATTTGATATCCTGAATGCACTGTAAGTTGCTTTGGATAGAAGTGTCTGCTAAATGCATAAATGTAAATGTAATGTAAAGACCATTCAGATCCTGATTAATAAACGTCCCACCCAACATATTGCCCGCTCATATTTCTCACTGAATATTAAGCTACATTACAGAAGTTTAAAGCAAGAAAGGGAATATTAAAATCAAAATTTCATGCTTTTAAGTGAGTACATAACACTTTTTGTTTTATTTTATTTGAAAGACTGTCAAAGATTGACACATGCAGCACCCCAAGAAACGGAAAGTGAACATCCGTTTAATGCTTTTAAGAAAGTATATTACATTTTTTAATTAGATTTTTACAATTGCATTTAGTTTTTCTTTAATTGATTTATTTTATCTATGTAAACTTTTATTTCAGTTTCAGTTAATTTTTTTATTTTTTATGTGAGTTTCCATCTAATATATATATATATATATATATATATATATATATATATATATATATATATATATATATATATATATATATATATATATATATATATATATATATATAATATTTTATTTAAGATTTAAATTTATATTTAGACTGTCTTAATGACTGACGTCCTAATGAATGATTTTGTTCTTCATGAATCTCATGTGTGTTTGTAACAAGTAATTATCTATTAAATGATTTCATAATATTATGTTTCTGTAAAGAAACATGTTATTGATTATCCTGGCTGTTCGCCATTGAGCCACTTGTGCTAACTTGGACTTGACTGACCCCAGTAAAAGATGAGGTCAATAGGTCAGATCATATGTCTTGATGATCAATTGAGTGGATAAAAGAGATGATTCCGGCTGACTTGACTGACATCATCTCAGTGCTTCATTAGGTGAATATGCAAAAACAACTGTTTTCTCCAGAATTAAATCACACACACAGCCAGAAAGGCAGCACAATGTCCTTTCCTTTCTACTGATGTAAATCACGACAAGGTGCTCTGTGTGCAAGCACTAGTGTTTAATACAATTCATGTCCTCCCTTGTGATCTTAATCTTCCTGCAATAATTCCAGTTGGTATCACATCCGTGTCTGTTTCCCAGACTAAAAGCCCAGCAGCCAACGTCCTCCTTTAAATGGCTTGAGAAGTGACCCAGCTAACCTCTGGCTCTGATCTGAATCTGAGATGGGTCTCCTCTGGCTCCTGCTTAAAATTGCGGTGCATATGCTAGGCTGTGTAATAGCCTGGGGGCCCTCCCCAGCTACAAGAGAACAAATGAACAATTCATCATTGGCAGCTGTCCACCAGGCCCAGGTGACTGCGTACAGCCCCCTCTTTGACAAAAAACATTTGGGGTGGGGGGCAGTTTTTAATCGGACAAACACTAATTGGATGGCCTGGAAAGATTAGAGGAGCCCCCTGGAGCTACTGTTCTCAGCAATATAGGCATCTTTACGCCTGCCTCGAACACAGAGCAGAGCAAACCTCACTCTCCAGAACTCTCAGAGGAGGAGACACCCAATCAAACCACAAATGTGATGCTACAGAGGCCATGCAACACATGTGAAATTATATCATAATAACTTCAATATGTTTTTCTATATTGCTGCTTTCCATAAGGTGAATGGACTTTAACCAGGTGGTGGTGCTCTGAATGTTCCCCTTTTTTAACTGTTCAAAATAGCCCACATAATGTGTAATCTTAATGTGTGTGTGTGTGTGTGTGTTTGTGTGTATATATATATATATATATATATATATGTGGGTGTGTGTGTGTGTGTGTGTGTGTGTGTGTGTGTGTTTACTGTATGTACGCTGGAAAAAAAAAATATGTGGAAAACAGTTTTTTCTTAGCAATTGCTAGTAAATAACAAACAATTACAAAGAAACAGCAAGTAACACATTGAACTGAAAATGAAATTTAAGTGGGAAAAAATGAATTATGTGAATTAAATTTATTTATGAATTATGTAAATTAATGTATTTTATTATCAATAATAAACCAATATTATTTACGACTTACGATAATTATCAACTTACGAAATGGAGAATAATATTATACTATATGCAATTTAAAGTTTTTGTTGTTGTTGTTATTGTTCTTCAGAATTCAAATACAATTGAATGGCCATTTACAGAAAATATGCTTTTTGAAAACAGATGATGTTGTTATAACATCTACCAGCAGGACATCGAGGGCTATGCAGTTGACTCTGAACAGTCTTAACAGTTCATATGTGCTTTTTAGATCACAATACCACATTCGCCATGGTCAAAATGCACAAAACTAGAATTAAATTATTATTATTTTTGGAAATGTTGATCATATATGAACTATATATCGTTGGTGTTCATTTCAGAAATCTGGTCACACTTTCAGAGTTCTGCCTCTCATTCATTGAGCAGACGAGCGTAATTCTTTGTTCTCACTGCTTTGTGCTGGACTTGAGCCAAGAGCTTAATTTAACGATATGAGTTTCTACATGTGTAATGTGGAGGGTGCAGCACAGATGCTTGGAGTCTCACAATATCCACCCCACACTGAGCAGCCTCTCACACATAATGTTTTTGTCTGAAAGTAAAGCTTCCAACAGTGAGTTAAATGGAATATTTATGTCGTGGGATTGAGAAAGAAAGTCCAAATTAGACAGGAGCTTGAGGAGTCATCTATGATTAGCTGGTGACAATGATATCAATTGCACCCTTCAGCCCTCCTACCTGCGACCTTAATAAGTGAAATCTGCAGTTTTGACTGTCATCTCACCATTCATCTCACCTCTACCCCCTCCTCTTTCTCCACATATACACACATTCACAGAGGCCCTGGCGATTTTCCGCTCCAACCTAGCTCTTGCTATCAATCATAGCATGACTTCCTCTTTCTTGTGTAAGAACCATGGCTGCCGGACAAGGCCCACTCTTTATTCATCATCATTCAGACCTTTATTCAGAACAGCTACAGAGTTTCATATGATGTAAAGGACAGACATACATTTAGTTCATTTGATTGATTCAACCAAGCATCTGGGTGTCTATAAAATTTCAGTGGGCAAGAAATCTGGAAAATGTGTGTTTTGTAAAAATTCGATGTCACCAAGGACATTAAAGGAACAGTCACTTTTTTTTCTACTATTATGTTCTTTAAAGCCCACATGTTGTTTTCCAGACAATGGGTCTTATTCATCAAACAGCAGAATGTTTGTGTAAATCATTCATAAAGTCATCCTAATATAGATTTTCGGCTCCATTAAAGTGTTCATATTTTCAAAATGTTAGCTGGTATGAGAATTAATTGCACCTTCTCTCCAACATGTGTAATAGTGCATAAAACATCTGAACAGTGTGTTCTCTTGTTTACCAATTGCTTAAATTTGAAAATACATTTCATTGCTTAAATAAAGACTGAAAAACAGTTTTCCAGTCAGTTTTCCTTTTATTATAGATTACTATTATTATGACCACCTGGACTATTTTGCATTTATTTAAAATAGAACTGAAACCAAACCTGAGAAGGGTATGCCACGGCATTTCTGTACATGTAAATCACATACAGTAGTTGCAATTCTTGGTTGGAGATTATTAATTTTTTTTTTTTTTTTTTTTTTTTTTAACAAATGATTGGAATTTATTAACATAGACGATTGACTATCAAAGCTCATATGTATTTATATATAAATGTATTCATTTTATTATCATATATATATATATATATATATATATATATATATATATATATATATATATATATATATATATATATATATATATATATATATAATGATGAACTTTCCCTTTAAGAGCTGAGGTTTGTTGTTATCGTATTTGCCTATGTAATGTTTAAATTCATCTTTCATTCTTCTTTATTATTTAATAGTTCTCCATCATGCTCTCTTGGCCTCTTTGGTTATGGTTTCTTTGGTATAGGTGTGATCTCATACAGACAGTGGAGCCTGTGTGTAAGCCACAGTCAGAGTTGTGGTCTCATCATTAGTCTGTGAGTGAGTCCGTTTGAGTGCACTTAGCACGTCGAGCTGGTCCACTGTTACAGCCCCTCTCATAATTTGCTATCGCCTTTGGCTGCGAAGGCGGCTAACTTGTCACTCACCATCTGACTCTCACACTTAAGGAGCCATTTCTGTAGCAGAGGTGAGATGATCCTTCCTACCCACAGGTGAATTTTTAAATAGTCAGATTCAAACACAGCTGAGCCATATTTAACAAAAACAGCAGACAGAGATTACAAGATATGAAATTTAGTTCATTTTTAAAGGAAATACCTCTTTTTTCTCTCTCTCAATTAGATTTCATTTATTGGAATTATTATTATTATTATTTATTTTATTTCTTTTGCAAAAAAAAAAAAAAAAAAAAAAATATATATATATATATATATATATATATACAAAATAACATTGTATTTTATAATAAAATAACTAACATAGTAATTAACAATATATTAAAAGTGTCAAATGCAAAATAATAATAAATAAATAAATAAAAGTATATAATAAAAAGTGCCAAAAGCTGTTTTCTTCAACGATGATAAAAATAAGATGTATACAATAAGACATGTTTCTTGGGCCCCAAATCATCATATTAGAATAATTTCTGAAAACTTATGTGACACCAGAGACTGAAGTAATGAACCTGAAAATTCAGCTTTGTCATCACAGGAATTTAGGTTTAAAGGTTTAAAGATATATTAAAATACTGCACAATATTTTAATTATTATTATTTACTATAATTAATACTATTATTATTTTATAGCAACTTTAGCTTTTTACATTATCTGTGGCCTTGGTGAACATAAGAGACACCTTTTAAAATCATCATCATCAAAAAAAAAAAAAAAAAAAAAAAAAAAAAAAAACTAACCCCAAACTTGTGAACGGTAGTCTATGTTATATACTAATTTAATTAAATATATAAAATTAGAATAAAATCAACTTTCAGCTAAATATTCATAGCTTTACTACAGACAGTGAATGAACTATTTTCTCCCTCTCCGTTCCCTCCCTTCTTCTTGTTTATGTCTCATCGATAAATGGTCACCACAGATGTGGCTTTTTTTCTTTCTTTCATCTTTCATGCTCAAAAGAACATGAGACCCATTTGACTACAACCCCCCTGCCCCGAGCCGCTTCAGGCTATACATGAGACAGTCTGGCCAAGCTGAACACACCAGAGCAAAATAATACCCAAAAGCCTCTACACTAGGGATTCCTCCAGTCTCTCTCTCTCTTTTGCTCCTCTCAGGCCTTTATGCCTTCCAGCTGCAGGGGCCTCCTGTGATCCTGGGCCACTGTCCTGCACCCACGGGGGAAATGAGGGATGCTGGGCCGCGAGTGTCTTTGCTGGAGAGAGTCTAGGGGGTTTAAAGTGTGTGTGTGTGTGACCGCAGTATGGCTGTATGTTGTGCTCAGTCAAATGGTTAAATGCAGCTTTTTGTCCACCCACAGCTGCTGCTGTCTGCGTGCCACCTTTCCTCTGTCTGAATTTGTGTTTGTTGTTGTGGTTGTTTATGCCCAAGTCCTGTCAGGCGGCCACAGTGCCGTGGTCAACAATCCCCTCCTGGGCACCCATAGGGCCTTTTTGCACATTTTCCTTCCTTTAGTCCACTAGTGACCTTACATTTGTGGTCTTAAGCCGTATTTCCTGAATGCAGTAAATAATGCAGTTGGTTTTGGAGCTATACAATGACTTATTGATCCATTTATAAGTGTATCTGAACAAGATCATCTAAATTGCTTATTTATTAATGATCAGAGCCTAAAACTCAGTCAAATTCAGTGTTGGCGAGTGTATGAAACGGTGTTGTTCACAAGTTGGCCCATATCTTTTTTTTTATTTTTTTATTAATTATATTAATGCCTGAGAACACAAAGTGGTTAAGAGTAATCACAAAGACAATTTTATTTCCATCTGAAAACAACCATAAATATTAGTAATGCAAGTCTACTATTAGTATGTAATAATAATGATAATAAATTATATTATTAAACAAATATAACTTTAATACTTTACTATTATTATTATTATTATTATTATAATATTGGAAACAAAAGAGAAACATCACCTAATTTCATCTAATATTATTAAATCAAATTATACAAATTAAATCAATAACGAAATATCACTATACTATTGTTTCTTCATAATTATAATGTATATAATAATAATAATAATAATAATAATAATAATAATAATAATAATAATAATAATAATAATAATAATAATAATAATAATAATTTATGTTATGCCTGTTTTTTTTTTTATAAAATAAAGCACATCAAGTTTCACTGGCTGGTAAAAAAAAAAAAAAAATATATATATATATATATATATATATATCACCAGTAAATTTTCTCAAGTCACACAAGGCAGCAATGGCAAATGTTAGTTTTAGACTATGTTTCTGATAGTTGCTTATCACAGACTTTTATTGATTTAAAAAAAAAAAGGGGGCTGTCATCTTCAGGAACTCATGGTTTCTCAGTTGTATCCTTGGCCAAGCCACTGGAGACCATTTTAGGTTTTGACATCCTTAAAAGTATTGAGGGCTGTCCATGCATACGACATATAATTCTTTCAGAAAGCCATTCCTTCTGAAGGTCAGTGAGGCAAAGTAGATGCATTCTTTCCCTCTGGGGCTCGGAGGACAGAGAATGGCGTTTGTTCATAGACACAGCTGTTGATTGTTATTGGATGCTGGCATGCACCAAGGTCTCTGAGAAGCAGAGAGCCAGAACCGGAGAGCATTCGCCTTATTCACTATTGTTATGCTTAATGGACAGAAAATTACAGACAGGAGCTGCCATGTTCTGCCTTTGTCTCTTGCACACAAAGGGACCTGAAGACAATTTGAGTCTAGAACCAAAGAGACAAGAAATCAGAATCCTTTCGAAGGATAAGTTACTCAAACACACCACTAGAAAGCTTGACCACATTGGCGACTCTATTCATACTTCACTTCTGTTCTATTGTTTGCTCCAAATTTGAGTTTGATTTTCCACCTTCTTCTACATCCACTGACATGTTTTGTCTAGTGCGTCATTAACATGAGATGATAGCAGGAGCTAGACATTTTGTCTGAATGTCAGTAGCTTGTATTCATTAATACTGAGAAGTTATAGGTGAATTATTTTATATCTTGTATTTTTTTTTAATTATTATTAATGTAAATTTTTAGTGCTCCACTGCTTAAATAGTGCTATACAAATTAAGTGATAGCAGTAGTAGTAGTAATATATTATTATTATTATTATTATTATTATTATTATTATTATTATTATTATTATTATTATTATTATTATTTATGAACACATATTTTTTATTCTATTATTTACATTTTTATTAGTTCTTTGTATATTTATAAATTATATATTATTATAAATTATATATTATAAACAACTTCTTCTTCTTCTTATTATTATTATTATTATTATTATTATGTTTATTGTTTGCATTATTATTGTTGTTCTTTGCATTAATAACTTAAGTTCACACAGTACATTATAAATATTATTAATATTGTTATTAATATATAGGAGACCAAAACAGAAATTAAAGGGTTTGTTTTCGTTTGCCATTCTGTAAATTATGCCCTGTTTTGACAGCCCTTTCACACTAAACAAGAGCTTAGACAATACAGTTTTGCTCGTAGTAAGCAACTGAAATGTTGCATTTCCCCAATGCCTTGCCCCGTTCACCCCTTCAACCCTCAAACACCAGCCCTTCCACTTCCCCTGAGATGGATTGTTGTTTACAATGTATGAGTGAAATAATATTTCTGAGCTTTACTGCGGTCTCCCTCTGGAAGGCACCATTACAACAGTAACAGAGGATTAATTAGAGCTTGTCCCCATAGAGACATTTGAGGCTCCAGTCCTGGTCAAAGGGGAAGCATTAGCTAGTCAGCACGAAGGTAGTTCTGGTAAAGCACATCCCAGGTAATTAATAGGCCTGAGGTGAGGGTAATTGTGTTATTTATTGGTGTTGGCCTTGATACATTTTATAGCTTCTGTGAAGGTTTCATTTAATGTTCCTCAGTGTAGTGAGGTTTCTAGCACACAGTGTGCAGCATCCAAGCTGCCAGTAGAGGGAGTGAGGAAAAGTGCATCCATTCTACATTCCTGGGAATTAAACGCTTATTATCTGGACACTAACCTTTGCCCACGAACATGAAATTCTGTGCATGATAAAATTGAGTCGTTCTCCCTACACTACTTATATAATATACAATATTATATATAATTGTTCCTGTGGCTCAAAATCAATGATTTTGTAAAAATCATGATCATTCTAATATGCTGATTTGATCAAGAAAGCTTTGGATTTATTTTAAATGTGGAAAACAATTGTGCTGCTTAATATTTATGTGGAAACTGCAATACATTTTCCTCCTTGATTAATAAAAAGTTCAAACAGCATTTATTTGAACAAATCTTTTGTATCATTGTATATGTCCTTACTGTCAATTTTGCTCAATTAATCCTTTATTAACAAAAGTATCTTTTAAGTCCAAAAAAATTAATAAATACATAAATAAATCGTACTGCTCTTAAAATTTTGAATGGTAGTGTATATTATTTTTGTATACTTTTCATGTCTAATATTACATAATCGTCATTATGTAATATTATACATGCTCCTTTACACGGAGTGCGCGTGAACGCGAAATCAAAAGTCAACAGCGAGCGTGCATTTAAAAGCGATTTCAATACCTGCATACTGATGTGCAAACATTATATACAATATAAGAAGTTTGCGGGAGCAGCCACAAAAATCGTGGGATATATACTGTGAATTATTTTTTTATGGGTCACAGACACTCATCCATTCTATTTTTACTTGATACTAATTTATTTTTCTAATCTTATCAGTTAAGGTTTAATGTTCAGATAAGTAATGGTTGTCAGTCGGTAAAATTAACCGAAATGAACATCTCTAGTTTGTACTCTGGCAAAAAACTGTATATGCCCCTCAGCTTAATTAACAGTGCTTTATTTCCACCTCTACTACTAGGTTCACACATATAAGTGTACCTGCTGAGTTCAGGGGAAGGCTCACATGACACTGCCTACCCACTACACACCCACAGACAGCCAGACATTCCAGCTACAATTTGAGCGTTTGGATTTGAAGCCATTTTGAAGTCGCCATGTCTGTAATCTATAAAGGGATACGAAAATATGGTCGGGAGGAGGGAGGATTCTGGGATGATGCAAAGCATTTCCATATGGACAAGAAGGAGGAATACCTGGAAAAAAGCCACTAATCTTTGGCTGTGAATTTGAAGAGTTTTTAACGCTAATAAACGGGCCATTGGCAAAGTGCTGGCCATAAGGAGGGCCGGCTTCATCAGGCCTGTCTTTCCTCAAGAGGGACATAGTGTTGTCACATGTGGTCTTAGCTCCTTGGAACACACTCAAAGACTCTCTATTAGGGTAAGAATCCTACTTCCAAACCCTCTAAGACACAAAATAACCCTCAAACTCTTGGGGAACACTGAAGAAACTGAGTCTTCAAAGGCACAACAGCTCCTTTTACAGGTTGAAAAAAATGAGATAAGAACATTCAACTGTCCAATTCTGTAATGTGTGTAAAGGTAAATCACTGTGCATTGTCTCGCCTTCAGACATTTGGCATTGTGTCTGTTGGCCCCGTAGTGTTTTAGTGTCAAGTTTGTGTTCCCATCTTGCATAAACAGAGCACTAGATCCGGTCACAGCACCAATCCTGTGAGTTTGAGAAATGTCAACATCAGACCCACGGGTTGTTTCGCTCTCCACATTCGCTGGCCTTCTGTCTTTCCCCCTGCGTATGGCCACAGGATCAGACAGCTTGAGTCGACACATCTCGACATGGAAAGCCTCAAAATGCCATCTTGTAGGGACATTATCCGACAGTACGGGGCAAAATGAGAGATGGGGAGGCAGAGGTAGACCTGCGTTGATCTGGGATATGTCAGCAGCGCGGCACTGGAGATCCACCTCCAACCCTTATCCGTCACCAGATTGGGTGCAAAAGAAGGGCTCATCTGCTCCCGGATATCTGTAGCGCATTAAGAGCACAGGAGAAAGAAACTTGGAAATACTGCCGTGGAGACGAGGATAAAAGTGTAATAATGTGCATGATGATAGGTCCTTTTCACACTGATCAAACTGTATTACTAGTCCTGCCCTCAAAGGTGAGAAGTAAAAGGACAGTTGGAGAAAGCATAAATGACAGGGACCAAAAAGAGTGGCTAAAGAAGAAACGGTGGGAAGGACAGAAACCGAAGGGGGGTTGTGCGTGGGCGAGATAGAAGCAGAGCGAGCCAGAGTCTTAAAAAAAACTGTATAAAGTTTGTCTGAGGAACAAAGGAGATAGGATATCCCTAATCCCTGCTATATTAATGTCTAAAATGTCATTAATAAGCTCAGGATTCTGAGCCTGAGACCACACTAGGATGAAGGTACCTGCCAGGTCTTGTCTGACAGGGCCTTGGCTAATGAATGAATATAAAGCTACTCCAATCAATCACACAGGATTTATCTTTGCCCCGAGTATAGGTGAGGTCTGGTATGGGGTGACCACGACTGTCAAGCATGCTGAAGCAGCAGCCAAGAAACTGTCGTGGCATTACAATGAGGCTTCTATTAATGGGCGCTTGTGCTTTTCTGCCATGTGGGGGAGCAAGCATAAGTGTGTATGTGCCACGATTTCTGGCCATATTTTAATTTAAGTAAATTACATGACATCGCTGGGTCATTAACTACAGGTTTAGTCACTTTACCCTGGGCAAATGGAGGCTGACAGATGTTTAGTTAGCCTTGGTTGTCCAAGTAATGTCATGTGGTGCCGACGTGGAATCAGTCTTGAAGGTTTTCATGTAAACAATCTGAATGATTTATGTCAATTGGTGGTTTTATGTGAAAATTTGATTTACAGTAGATATATAGGTAGGCTAGAGCTAGATGTCACAGTGGTTTTGTATGTTAGCTTCAAACTCCAAGTTCTTGTTAGCTTTGGATAATTTTTGTTTTCCAAACTGGAATTCCAATTTACTTTTCAGTAAACTAGTGAACACTACAAAATCACATTATATCACATTATATATCACATTATATGTATGTAAATCCTTCAAATTAAATATAAAGGTTAATATTTGTTGGCCAAAACAAATCTTTTTTGTGTAGTACTTCTGCAGTTTTACTGTTTTGTGAAATCCTTTATAAAGCGCCAAATAAGTTTGATTCACAGTGAAATGGTTCTATAGTAAACGGTTTTGGACACACTTAATCTGGCAGTTGCAACCAAAATAGCAATATACACTGTAGGCTATATGTCATTCCTCAAAAGACTACCATACCCTATTCTTTAGGCTGTATTGCATGTCTGTGACAACAGCACAGTCACTAATTACTAGACTAACAGCTAGTTTAGACAGCCTGTGAGAGCTCAGCATGCAAAGTAGCTTTTGCTTGTCCAGCAGAAAGGTTACAACGTCCATGTCACTGAGGTACAACTAATTACATGTGTATTTTCACGTACCAAAGTCATCGCTGGAAATTTCTGCTCTCTGCATCTCACTGTAAGCTCAGCATGTGGTACTGTCCTCTCAGATGACATTTGTTGCAAGCTGTAATATAAACGCTCATTAGAGAGTAAGCCAGTGATGAAGAAACAAAGGGATGCCCTTGTGTCTAGATCAGCGGCAGGCTATATTTTCATGCACTAACCCCAATCATGGGTTTGTAGCAAATTGAGATTAAATATGCAACATTTAATTCTCAAACATATGTTTTTTTTAAACATATGTTTTTTTAATCACTGTAAAATTAATAAAACAGCTTTAAGTGTGGTCTGTGGCTTTAAAATGGCACATTAGCCCTGTCTAAAATGGCACCTTTGCTGTTGCCATTCGAGAATTAAGCCTAAATTGGGGTCAATTTGAGTCTGTTAATCATTCCACTTGAAGGTGCATCATAACATTCACACCACAGGTGTGATCTGCAGAATTAAGAGTTCCCTGCACCAGCATGTACACTGTGCCAAATGACTTGTTCAAACAGACTACTTCACCTTATCAAAGCACTGCCTTCATATCCACTGGGCAGAAACGTCCAAATAAGCTGTGAAAATATTTATAGCCTCTCACTGACTATCCTCTCATTAGCGAGCACTTTTCTCCTCATGCTGCCAGTTGGCAAAAAAAAAAAAAAAAAAAAAAATGTTGAATATTCAAAATGAGATTATCAGCTTGTGTGCCAGCAGTGTGTGGCTCTCACAGGTTTCAATGTTACCTGAGATGTTTTCCTTATATCAAAAAGTGGGCCGTGTGATTTTTAGCAAAAAACACTGATGCGTCTTAGGGGATAGCATGTTTTCATACATCCACATATGTCATATGTTGTACAGTATATATGATATTTGAATATACATATGTCGTATTTAGTTTGTATGGATATTGTTCAGACTATATTGAATGCATTATGTGTGTTTGTGTGTGTGTGTGTGTGTGTGTATGTATGTACAGCGGGTATAGAACCCTATACCTATTAAATTGATACAGAATATTTATTTTAATATAAAAATTTTTAATATTCATTTATATATATATATATATATATATATATATATATATATATATATATATATATATATATATATATATATATATATATAATGAATATTTAAGAATTTAATTAAATGTAAATAAAATATTCTGTATTTATGTAAATAATATATTTTGTAAGAGTCTTCTTTTAAAGATATTTTGATATTTTTTCTGACCCCAAGCTTTTAAATGGAAGTGCATGCATATATTAACTTTAATTGCTTTTTTATGTCTTATTTTTTTCATAATTAAATAGCAGATGCCTATGTCATTATATCAAATGAGACCTGTCAGCAATTGGTATGCATCAATAAATTATTTACATTCACTATGTCACTGTCAGAGTTAATATCTAAACTTGCAAGAGTAAACTCAATGACTTGTGTTGCCGATATGGCTATGCTGTCAAATAGTAGCATGTACATCGGGTGTTCCTGGTTCCGGTTTACCTAATTAATGCAGCCTAAAAATCATTTAACGGATTTGGATATTAGAAGCATATTAGTATGTTATGTGTAGGCCAGGTTAAAGAGATGGGTCTTTAAACTACATCTAAATTGCAAGAGTATATAATAAATCTTAATTGCATATTCTGAATTCTGAGGATAAAAAAGTCTAAAGATGGGATTTCATAATAAATGTTAACAATGCAATTAATAAATTAGTTTACAATGAATATTTTTGGTCACCATGAGGAAAACAGATCATACATAATGACGTTTTTTGAAAATCTAAAAAGTCAGTTTTGTATGACAGGTAGGTGTAGGGCTAGGATTAGGGTAAGGGGATTGTACAGCATAAAAATTATTACAACTATTGTATGTCCCCATGCAGCTTGGAAACCTGTGTGTAGTGTGTGTGGGTGTGTTATATCAAATTAAACCTAATACTTTCTTTAAGAACTCTTGGGTGTACATCCAACACAAGATTACTTATGGACAACCCCTAAAATTGAGGACCATAGTTAATTTTGTGGATGAAACAGCAGGACTGTCTGAAGCTATTTGAAAAACATACAAAAAAAAACAGGGTGCTAGTACCAGTTGCGGACTGGCATTCCACCACAAAGTCTTTCGGCGTTCCCTTGAAGCACCTCTGAAACTAAGTTTGAAAATGGCATCTGGCTACCCTCAATGTGTTCCAATTCTCCTGCTGATCTCTGGAGAGGAAGAGGCAGATCTGCTGACTCCACACTCATGAGTCGACCAACAAAGGCAGCTCTGAGACTTTGCTCCCTGGATCCTGTAGTGATGGGCTTGGCAGTCCACAGACATAATGAGCTCCAGACCAGGGAGAGTGCAGCATTATCACCCTGGAATTTAGTAGTCGGCTTAAGCGGGAGGGATTGAGCCCAGTCTGACCCAGCTCGGATGTGGGAGGCCTGGACATGTCACACACTACCGGCTCAGAGTTTCTGGAACTTTCTCCACACAAGCACAGCATCTTTCCTGCTGTCATGTACGGAGGTTACATCCCAAGAGAACACTTTCACATTTGCTTGAGTGCGAGAAAGAAAATGCTACACTGCATGATTTGATTATTTATTATCTTGAGAAAATTGCTAACGATCGCTTCTGAACATGCACCGCAATTAAGGATCGCTGCCTGGACTAAATTCAGAGCGATGTTTATTGTTGAGTGTGCCGCGTGGAATGCTTTATGAGCGGGAGTCAAGAACCTGGTCATTACGCATTCTGCTGGTGGTATGTGTCATGGGTGGCCTGTTGGGAAATAAACTAATCATGTATTTGCATCTGTTAGTATCAGAAGAAGAAAGTCTACTACTTTGTCTCTTTTTACTACAGTAGTGTCAGAAAGGCCTATGTATTCTTTACCAGCATAATATTTCTCAATGTCTGCCTCTCACGCTCTGAAATGTGTTATAATTTGAAAGGGCAAGCTACCTAGGTGTTTTAAATAGTATTCTGGACCAAACAAGTAGAGCTGTGCATAAAATGTCATCTTCTTTCACATCTAAATCATCCAAAACCACAGACGTGCAGTGTTTGAATTGCCAAGGACAACAGTTTCATCTAAACATATTCTGTACTGCTCTACTGAAGAAGAAAAAAAAAATCTTGGATGGCCTGAGGGTGAGTAAATTAACAGCAAATTTTCATTTGTGGGTGAACTATCCCTTCATGTAACAACAACAAACTTATTTCTATAGAACTTTATATAATACAGATTGTGCCAAAACAGCTTCATAAACATGAAAAATAGCTGAATCAATTATGGAAACTTAACTATGAAGACAATTCAGATTCAGCTGTAAAGCAGTTCTAAAATACAATAGTGTCATTACTGAGGTCAAGACAGTTTTGTGTTGGTTCAGTTTAGATTAATAACACTGTGACGTTCAGTGTGGATTTGAAAACGAATATAATTCTACAGTTCTACAAAAGGCAGCAATGATGCTATTCAGCTTGAATCAATTCAGTGTTGATTCAAGTCAGTTCAATGTCAGTGTCAATGCTGCAAGATGGAATTCAGCTGCACTACAGAAGACAACAGAGCCATCAGCTAGCTTAATGCAGTTCATTTTTTTCTCTCATTCAGTGATGTCAGTCAGTGCAGTCATCAATACATTTCTAAAGTAATGTGTCTTTCAGACCTCAAATAAGCAAACCACAATTCAACAGTGGCAAGGACCCCAAACTCATTCAGGTGATATAAAACAAAGTGAAAAAATAAAATAAAAAATAAAATACTTTCAGGTTCAGTCGTGGGACCGTATGAATCACAAATTCAGTATGACGTACCTCAAGGCTCGGTATTAAGACTAATTTATTTGTTGTTAATTACAAAAAAAAAAAAATAGTAATAAACTAAAATAGTTTATAAAAGGAAACAAAACCTATCCAACCAACCCTCTTGGGGACCTTCTGAAAGTGGTACATAAAATCTAGCTAAAAATGCAGAATATTATCATTTCAGGGTAGGGTTTTATCCTTGGTTAGCCTATAGTGATTATTATCAGTTAAATTTAAGAATAAAAAAGCCAGTGGGAAGTCCCCATAGCAAGGTAAACAGGGATATGACAGCAATACACTTCCTTTATGTTTCTTGCCATGCTTGAGGCTTTTCACTTAATCAAGAATCAGTTAAAAAGTGAATGGATCAATTAAGCAATTTATTTGGCTAATCTTTGGCAGTCCCAGCATTTTGAGGTAGCCAACAAAGTGATCGCAAACATTGTCAATGCATCCAAAAAAACTAAAGAGGGTTGTTCTGCCTCCTCCCCACTGATTTAGAATAATTTTAGTCTAATTCTGGAAATGGAAACAAGTCTCTTCTCCAGCTAGCGCTGGCAGTCTGCATGAAAGCACTCCACCACCAACTTTCTTCCAATATTTCCTCATTTGAATCAGCTAAATGGCTATTAGCTGTGTCCCATGCTAATGTTCACACCATAATCACAATGAAGGTGGTAGCTTGGATGAGTTCAATGTGACAGATGTGTGTAAAAGTGCTTGTGTGTGTTGTTTGATGTACAGTGCTGACAGAACTAGATGAGAACATGGCATTAAATTTTAACTTTAATTTTTTTTACAAGAAATTATAGAAAATATATATTCAAAATTATGTATAAATAAAATAATTTGGATGAGGTGGAATGATAATTTTCAATGAATGTTTTTTTTTCACTCCTTTAACTGCCCTTTTCATTCCAATAAGTGTCAATTAAATCGGCCATTTATAAGGTTTAATATTATTTTAATGATCATTTAAGTCAACTCTCAGCCAGCTTGAGTTAGCTGAATTATGATCTGTTCATATTGAGACTGATGAAGGTAGTGGCCACTTCCTCCATCATTCCAGCCTAACATGCAGCAGTCCTGCCTCTCCAGGGACCGGCCTGCTCAAGAGCAACTGAACAGTGGCCCGGGTCCAGAGCCACACTCCTGCCAGAAGACATTTAACAAGCTGGCAGTAAAAAAAAGAAAGAAAAAAAAAAGTAAAAGGCCTGTTGAGCATGTGGGCAAACATAAAAAGCAGTGGATTTAAAAGTTAATTTTTCCAGACGCTATTATAGCTCCTTCGTATTAAAACCTTGTGCCAGTGAAGGTTTCCTTCTCTTTTGTGATTGTGCATGCTTGTTTGTGTATATTTGTGTGTGTGTGCAACAGCACTTTATGGGATGCAGAGCCACTCTCCTCTGTGGTTAATTATGGTTTCTTCTTTGCCCAGTCATTTTGTCACTTCCTTGCCATTTCAAAGTGATAACAACCATGAATGCCTTTCCAAACTCTTTACAGCAGCAGAGACCTCAGCATGGAAATATGGCCCCTGTTTAAAGATAAGGAGGAAAATTACTAAATGAACACATGCTGCTTTGTTAAAGAGCTTCCTCTCCACCAAAACTGTACAAGCACAGCAAGTGAGGAACATCTCTGTTAACAAAAATGAGCGATTATGCTGCCTTGGTGCCTTCTATTAGCGATGACAGAAAACCTATATATACTGTATATATATTAACTAGTGGTGGCCAATGGCTGATAAAAAGCCAATACTTACTGAATAGAAATATACTGCCAAACATGATTTGATATATCACACTTGGTAATGCATTTGTCAACCACTAATCCTAACCCTATGAGCTCATAATCTATGACAGTTTGCACAGCAACAACAAGAATAACAATAAAAAGGTAATACAGTACCAACAAATAACACTATAATGGATGGATGGATGGATGGCAAGACAGCACTACAATTAAAAACAAAAGAATAGATTAAAACAAACCTTTTTGGTAACTTGCTTAAATAAATAAACATAAGTACTAAAATTACTAAAACTAAAGCTGAAATAAAAACAAATTAAAGCTATATACGTACATTAAAAAAAAAAAAAAAAAAAAAAAAACTGGACCCACTTTATATTAAGTGGCCTTAACTACTATGTACTTACATTTTTATTAATAATTTAGTACAATGTACTTATTGTGTACATGCATGTTTTTACATTGTACTTATATTTAAAAACAAACTACATGTAATTATATCTGTATTTAATTTCTGTAATTACATTTATATATATACATATATGTGTGTGTGTGTGTGTGTGTGTGTGTCTGTGTGTGCGTGCGTGTGTGTGTGTGTGTGTGTGTGTGTGTGTATGTGTGCATAGGAGAAAACTACAACAAACTAATTTAAAATGAAAACTGAAAATAGAAAAAGTGATTTAAAAATATTTATAAATACTATAGCAGCAATATATATATATATATATATATATATATATATATATATATATATATATATATATATATATAAACCCTAAAATAACTGATGCCTAAACATGCTTTCACTTCAGATCAGATCCGCATACTACCTGCATGCATAATTAATTCCCAGTGAGCTTGACATTGACCCTGAAGACCCCTCTGTCAACTCATGCTCTCACTTTTAGCACAACATATTTTCTTACAAATTCTTGTTGTCTGACAAAAAACAAAAAGACAATCATGCTAGAATGGGAGGTGGAATTCTCCTGCAAGTGTGGACAGCGACTCTGCAAAAGCAGAGAATAAACTGTGGGATTTGAGCAGTTTGAGGAGCAGAGATCCTGTAAACAGCGAATGCTGTCTCACAGCAACCAGCCCATGTGTTAGCACCTTGTTGGGTTGACTGCAGCCTGGCAGACGGAGCTTGTTTTTACAGGGATCAGCACCAAAAGATCCAGGGTGCTTATTTTAACACCTGCCCTGGAGCTCTGTCTGTGCTCAGCCCACTCCCCGTCCACTAGCAATGCACCCCGCCCCCCACATACACCCCATCCCCCAGCCTCAAGTGGCCCTCTCTCAACCTGGGCCCCATTCCAAAGACCTCATAGGTCTGTTCTTGTCATTACAGGCCCACGCAAACCAAACTTCAATCTCAAAGAGAGACACAATCATCTGATCCCTCAGCAAAGTGAATCCTACACAACAACATAAATCTTCCCCTTATTAAACAGAGACAGAAGCCATTGAGAAAGTTATTTAATGACTGATCTCCCTGAACTGCACCAAATACTCTGTAAATCATGTGTTGAGTTACTTCCTGTTGAAACAGGAAGCTCATAGGCCAATAGGCTTATTAATAAGACCAAAGGATCAACAGTTATCATGACTCCCAGTCAGCTTACTGGTAGATTCCGTAACAACATTTTTATTATTATTATTATTATTATTATTATTATTATTATTATTATTATTATTATTATTATTATTATTTGATATCTATTCAAAAATACCAATGTTTTCTGATAAAATGTAATGTTGTGTTACTGTTTACCCAGCATGCTTTGTGGCATTCTGGTCAAATACTCACAGAGATTGGGGAGTTATGTGAAATGAGTTTACAGATATGTTCTTTGTTAGTTAAAATTGCTTGTCATGTTTGTTTAGTGTTGAGTCATCCTTTATGTATTTGATTCACTAAAAAGAACTTGCTCAAAAGTGTTTTTCTGGTCACAAATTGGTCTGGTTGTGATGTGTCCTTGATTCACTAAAAGAAGTGAATACTAATACAAATTGGTTCTTGAATTGGACTACACTGCTTGTGCTATTTGTGTTGGATTCCCTAAAAAGAGCTTTTTTTTAGTAATTTGTGAATCATTCTACACTGGCTTCACTGTGTTTGTTTGATTCACTAAAAATACCCTTTGAGGTGTTTTTTTTTTTTTTTTTTTTTTTTTTTTTTTATTTAATTGGTCATCACTGGTCAAGCTATTGTTGTGATTCACTAGAAAGAAAAATAATCTGTTCAAAACAGTGATTTTTGTTTGTGAATCAGACTGCATTGGTTGTGCTGTATGTGTTCGATTTATTACAAAGAATTTTGGAATCAAAAGAGTTTTTTGTTTTTGAATCAGACTTGATTGACTACAAAGATCTGGTTCTTAAACTCATTTATGAATTGGTCATACTTGTCATCTTGCAGTACATTGTCTTTTTATTGCATAACTTTCAATACATACTGCAAACTAATTACAAATAAGTACACTGTACTAATACATTTTCACATAGCCACTCAAAATACTGTACATATTTGCTATAAAAAATATCTGCTAAAAGTGAATTTTGTAAGCATTTAGGAGTACACTAGAGATGGCTTGTAAGTTGACACACAACTAAAAGCCTCAAAACTATAATTCTGATTTTGTAAAGGTTTCCGTGGGAGACTATCTCAAGTGACATTGCACCATGAAGGAATGATGAATTATGAACAGTCACGATGTGTGTGTGTGGTCAGCATGCTTTCTCCTCTCTGGTCCAGTGGTCTGATGTATCCCCTAGGGCCCAGATGCTCTCAGCAGGAAGAGACTGTCCACCCTGCGAAACTGCACTGATCTGACAATCCTGGGCAGATGTGCCAAGTGCCTCCTGCTTAAGGGTCACATCCTCCTGTAAGCGATGGCCACAGATGGCCCTTTTTTCACTGTGAACCTTCCTCCGTTTTCTAAGGTTAGGTCTCTCTCTTGAGCGGAGTTGTATGTGACCTCTTCAGAGAGCGAGAGACTGGGGACTTTGCTAAGGCAATTGGGAGACGACTGCCACCACAATATAATCTTTTCTTTTTTATATTCTCCCCTGAAGATCAGTCTTCTGAATTATGTGAAGTGCTGACTTTAATTTGTCCTGAGGAAAATAAAACTCCAAATAAATCAGATTTTGCAACCGTGTGAAATTTAGGCCAAGAGAAAATTAATCAGTTTTTGGAGTCTGTCGTCAGATACAAAATCTCAAGTATCATGAGCAGTTCTCAAAGATTTTTACCCCTTGCGTTTTATCTGTTTTATGTTCACGATGAGCACATCTTACATTCCATTTCACTCTGTTTATCCATCCATCCATTTTCAATATAAGTGCTGTTACATAAGGATTTATGTGTGCAAAAAAACTGTGCGTGGTGTATTCAAATGTGAAGTTTTCTGCAACAGAGTACGGGCTGAAGTGATTTAAGGAGAATTACAATTCACGCTGTTCATCAATTCAAAATAGCAAACACAATATCACCCTCTGAAACACTGACCTCAAAACAAAGTTCCCTCAGGGATTTGCAGAAGATGCATTACCAAGCCTCAATTGTAAATATGTTTTTAATGGACATTTATTGCTCTGCTATGCTCTCCTTGAACTACACCCATTATCCCAACGTTGATAAATTCTGATGTTTGTCTCCCTTCTCAGAAATTTTGCAAGCTAAACGTAAAGAGAATCCAGATAGTATTTTGTAAGCAAATATTTTTGAACAAATGATGCACCACATGTCATCTGTATATTTACGATGACTCGAAGACATGGGTGTGTGGGTCTAATTAAAAATGTGAGCGGGGTTAGCAGCCTGCTGCTTTCCTCCAAGTCTCTTGTTGCCAGCTCTTGGCAGCTCTGCTGTCAGAGAGCCAGCTGTTTAGTCCTGCCCTGAATTATTGCCAGCCCGCAGTGCATTGTGGGACATCTGGTCCGAGCAATGCTTTTGTCATCTTTTGTCAATACAACGCTTAAAGTGTTAGTTCACCCGAGAATGAAAATTTGGCCATCTTCTACTCAACCTCGAAGCGTCCCAGGTGTATGACTTTCCTCTTTCAGAATAATCCAATTGTGACATTATATGAAACACAGCCAAGTATTAGGCCACAACTTCCCCAATTGAAGCTATATTAAAAATCGTCCTTGCACTTTCAAGCCTTTCAATAGGGGTCAGTGAGTGTTTGTTGTCAACTGTTCAGAAGAAGTGAAATAAAGTGCATGCGTCTGTAATAAAACGTCCCTCACACGGCTCAGACGGGTGAATAATGGCCCCCTTTAATCCATTTTTGTAAGATAAATTATTCAGATTTCAAACATTATAAACACTTTTTTTTTCTCATGTCTGCTGTTGGGAACCGGAAGATGTGCAGGCAGAAGATGGAAGACGTATGTGTCGCTGGCGCCTCTGGGAAATGTAGGAGCGAAGGAAACAAAATTTTCAGCCATCATTTACTTCTAAAATAGTGTCATCTACTGCACTGGAGGTCAAATCAAAACAGTGCTACATCTTAAGGGACCTTTCACAATTCTTTGTACTAACCTTCCCTGCTCTGTTGAACTACAGCACATGACTGTCCTGTGATCAGCGATGAGCTCCTGTGAGTGAAGACGATGTCTTCAACCCCTCCCTGTGTTAATAACTCATTTTTATTGTGAAGTATAATGCCCCGTTCACTGTTACAGACAACCTCAAACGCTTCCACCGCTCCGTTACCCTTTTTAAGAGACAATACATAGCAGCATTGTACATCGCATCCGGACTTCAAATATTCTTTGAGTCTCGATTTTGCCGACAAAAAGGAGGAACCGACGGCACAAAACAACGGCAACAAAAATATCCCCCAACTCTTTTTATCTTGCGTTTCTTCAAGGAGCCCGCGTGTGTGTTCTCTTTGTTTCGCTCTAGAGACGTGCTTCTTCTCTTGCTGCTGTTGTTGTCTTCTGTGAAGCTCGTGGGCCAAAAGCTCATAATCATTTCAAAAGGTCCTTTAAATATATAATAGGCATGCTACATCTCTGCAAACAAAGTGTCACTCTGAGGAGGTAAACATTGAAGCTGACTCTTGCAATCATGCGACAATCTCTGAAAAACGTCTGTTTCGTGACCTCTGCTTTCATGTATTACCTTCACAACAATATATGCATGTTACCATCCAGGAATACAAACAAAAAAAAAGTGATACAGTATCACAAGTCATCTTTACAATTAAAGGAAATCTTTCCCCATGCTGTGCTCATACACCAAAACACTTTAACTGCAAATGCAGGATTTTTTATAATCTCCCACTATGAATGGCAATTTAGATAATATCATTATCACTGCTCAGTAATGAGTTTTAGTTCAAATGTTGTTTCACGTTCCAGTATTAATAATATTGAGAACATTATTATAAGTCGCAGGTTTAATATCAGTCATTTCGATGTGGGGTAGTCAAAGATGACTATTATTATGTGACTATTAATCTGCGCAATAAAAAAAACAAACAACTCATTGGCGTGACTAAATGAACGACCATCAAAACTGTCAGTATGCATTTCGGAGGTGGTTGCTCACACATAAATGTTATGTTTAGTGCAGACCGAGTTATTATCTTGCTGACTGGCGCATGTAAACACTGTCTGAGAGCCGAAAAAGACACTGTTTGGGGAAAATTGAGAAACTCACCCTTGGCACAGTCATATTCCATAAATCTTTTAGCATGTGCCTGTTGGCTAAAATACTTGGCCTCAGAACAGAACTTAACCTCATGATCCAGAACGGGAAAGAGAGAGAGAGAGGGCTGATAGACATGACACTTTTCTCCGTGTCAGGACCTGGGCCAATGATGTAGCAAACTGCGCCCACAGACCAGAAAAACTGCTCGCTGCAAAAGTTGACAGCCATTTAAAAATCATTGACCAGAACACCAGAGAAAAAAAACAAATCTTTATTATGATTAATCCTCAAACCGCCGTGGTCTGAAAAAGGAGCATCAAAGTGGAGCGTTTGTGAAGTAAATCAGACTGTGATGCGTTATTTCATACAGATGAAGCAGGATTGTTTCTCGAGCTGAGGCCCAGTGTGTTGTGATGAAGACTGCCAGTGGCTTCTTGTGGCTGTGTGTTTGTGGGGCTGCTAGAATAAAAAAGTGGAACCTCTGGACGCAGTTTCACTGCTGTCATCCAGATGTTTCTTATGACACTCCATAAGCTGTGGATTAGCCTGAGCTTTATAGGGAAAAGATTGCATCTTCTGACTTGGAAAATTACTCTTTTTGACCACTTATAAAAGGTCAAAGATGTGGAATTTCTAGTCCTACATGAATACTGAAAAAAGTGTGAGAACTGTATGAACAGATTATTTAAAGACTTGGACCTTAGTGATTCAAGCTAATATTCCCTGTTAATGTTTCTTTCTTACTCATTCCACTGAAGGTATAGTTCAGAAAATACTGACTTTTTAATCATTTCAAATTCCATGTTTTCTATTGTGAAAAGTATATGTTTTATTAGATTACACACGCACACACACACACATATATTTTCTAATAATTAAGAAATGTAAAAAAGATTTTACTATAATCAATTAAATATAATCAACATTTTAATTTAATTTAACTAATAATTCAATTATCAATTAGGATGGTTTGGTCTTTAATAATAATAAATACCCTAACTAATAATAATTAGTATTTATTAATTTATTGACTTTAAATATGATCAATTTTGTCTTTCGTTTTGAAAATAACTTTTTTTAAATATATGGCAAAAATTGCAAACCTCATATTATCATAATAAAAAAAAATAAAACAGGTCTTATAATATTAAGTTTGACTTCAAGGTTGACAAATAACCTCTGAAATCTTTCACTGACCTTTCTATTTTGTAACCTTTTTGTGAAATGGGTTACTATAAGTGCCTTCTCACTATTTTATTTTCTAGACTGTGTGTGAGTGTGTGTGTGGCACACAGTTGTACACAGTTTCTTCTGACACTGCGGCGAACAGCTCCTGCTCCAACATCAGAGAGATTCCACAGCGAGATTTTAATTATGTAGTGACTTAACTTGGCTCAAAGTTTCAGGATCCTTATTGAACAACATAAATCTGGAGCAATGACAGCTCTGTTCTCCACACTCCACAAAACACGCTGGGTCCACGGACCTCCCAGAGTTTAAGAGCACCATCCCCTCCAGGACGACTCTCACACAAAACAAACTACTCAGGTGCAGTCTTCCATACAATAAATCTGAAAGTTTGTTCAGATGTGGCAGAAAGAGTGCATGTGCACACATGCATGTTTGTATATGTATCTATAAGTTCATTTAAGGATGCCCTTTATGATGCAGATGGTCTTAGGCCAACACAGTGTGCCCAGATCTTATGACACATATCATAAAACGTGTGACCACGCTGCATAACTAGAGGCAAATTGTGTATGTATGTTAATGTCTCTTTTAGCACCAATTTTTAACAAGACTATTTCTCAGAAGTCTCTAAAATGCCCAAGTCTCATTTTCTCCTTTTAGCAGACCCCTATTAGCACACTTATAAACTTTCACACTGGCTAAATTTCAAAATGAAACACCTGTATTTGTTACGCGACCACTGAAGAGAGGTGTTTTTCAAAGGTGACAGCATTAACGACTGCGATAATCACGGCTCGTCCGCTATCCGCCCGTCTCTCTGCAGGCTAGCTTCCTGTTTTCCAGGCCAGCGTTCTCGACTTCAGCTGTTCTGCAGCCGCCTGGCGTTAAGAGCCGTGTGAACGCACCCCCACTGCACTGCGCACGCAAAGACACAGTTCTTGAGAGTGAGAAAATCTGAATTATCCTGCGTCTCCATGGGCCCTTTTAAATGCAGATAATTAAATATATTGAATAAAGGGTCAGTGGGAACAATGGAAGTGCAGCACAAAATGACAAGTAAGTGTATTAAACAATGATGTGACAAAAATATCCCAAAGATCTGAAGGCCAGACCACATCTGTTAGGAAAAGTAAAAGTCTGAAAAAAATAAAATTAAATAAATTAACCACTATTTTCCAGGTGTGGGCATACCCAGACTGGATATGAATGTAGTTTGTGATAAAACACAGATATGCGTTTTTGTTTGTTTTTTTACCGTGGCACTATTTCCCACTTTTTTATGGAAGGAAAAATGAGGGAAAGAAGGAAGAGAATTAGCTGATATTACAGTAAGTGATGAGTGAATTAGTCCGTCTGTGAAGTGCTTGCCACTGCCGCACCTGCTCTGTGTGATTTTGTGATGCATTTGGAGTCTGTGACTGACTCGAACTGACATAAAAGGTAGACGTTTGGAAGATGAGCTACATTAGTGAGATTTAATGACAGCCACGGTGCAGCAACGCTTAAAATAACATGATGGTAAAACTTATGAACGTGTCATCATCCTCTTGTGGCTGCAGTGTGAAAAGAAGCAATGTTTTCTCAATCTAACTGCATTCTCTTTTGTTCAGTAGCAAAGATAGATAGATAGATAGATAGATAGATAGATAGATAGATAGATAGATAGATAGATAGATAGATAGATAGATAGATAGATAGATAGATAGATAGATAGATAGATAGATTTACTTCTGGAATTTTTGCAGGGTATGGGAACAGTATTGAGAGAAAGAGCCAGACCAGATCTGACTCTTCAACCCAGGTAAAGCCCCATTGTTGAGCATGTGTATTAACCACTGTTCCTTGGCTCCAATATTCTGCTTGTGGATATTAACTAACCGCATGTGTAGGGTAGTGCTTCTTGAAAAAATAGTAAATGTATTTCTGCTGGCATGTTTGACATGCAAATTCACTATACTTTTGCACTGTTATGTATAAGTGATGTGTGACATTTTCTGTCTGTCATCAGGAGGTAAAAAAAAATGCTAAAAGTTATTATTCCATTCAAACATATCAATATTTTAATATTTTAGACACACAAACATGCATAATATATATATATATATATATATATATATATATATATATATATATATATATATATATGTGTGTGTGTGTGTGTGTGTGTGTGTGTGTGTGTGTGTGTGTGTGTGTGTGTGTGTGTGTGGCAAATGTTTAGAAGTACTCCCAACACTGCGTCTCTGGTGATAAAAAATAAAATGAAAAATTAAATAACTTGATGTATGACAATTGTGCATAAATTAACAGCTCTACAGACATGTATTATTATTATTAGTAGAAGTAGTATTACTTCATCAAAGCAGTGCAGTGAGAACTTTTTCAATGCACACAATTGAACTAATGATGTCTATGCCTGATAATCAAATTCATGCACTGATTCATTCACAGGTATAATTTTAATAAAAGTCACATTCACTTTTTATCAGGTGTCCCGTGCTGTTCTGGAGTGTAAGCACTTCTGACTGGAGTTTGGCCTGTTCTCGGAGTTCCTCCTACTCCGGCTTTAATCTGATCCTGGCGGAGGAATGTAGGATTTGGCAAGTGCTCGGCCATAAATAAAGCGAGGCCTACACAAAAGAATGTGTTAATTACTAATTACATAGAGAAAGGCACAGACCAAGCAAATGAGTGCTGGAAGGCGAATGGAGATGTCTGCTCCCAACTGCAGTGTTAGGTCCACTTACTTAAAATAGAAATCAAACGCTGCAATCATTCAAACAATTAGGAACATGTGTCCTAATTGCCATAAAAAACAGCGTCTGTCACATGAATGAGAGAAAATGCCCAGTCTCTGGAAGTATGACCCCATCCCAAGGTACCATTTCAAAGTCCCTGAACTTACACATTTAATCACCTCCTTAAACACCTCAGTCTTCAGTAGGGTTCAGAACTCTTCCTAACCTTCTGTAAAAAAATAAAAATGCCTGCATATACAGTGAGGTGGAAACCTGCGGTAAATTAGTGTCACAATTCCTGGGGACTATTTGCAGATCAGCGGAAAGTGGCAGATGGCGCTTGCATTGAAATGTATTGTGACTGTTATTCAAAAGCAGACTTTTTTCCACTCTCTTTTTGCACGATATTAAAAAATAATGTGTTGTTTTCTTACTGTGTGGCCTATTAATAGGGAAAAAAGTGGGGGAGAATTAAACTTTAAGCAGCCCTTGACACTCGCTGAAATTTAGGGTGTCTATTAAAGATCGTCTTTAAAAAAGCAGAATGAAATAATAGATTTGCGGCTGGCATCTTGCCTGCCTGCAACTTCCTGGGCTCATCATTAGAGCTGGCATCTCCAGGTCTCAGGGAAACATCCGTGGCCCTCAGAGTAACACCGTCTTCTGCATCTGTCCTGGCTGCCTGTCTCCAGAGCCTGCTCTCACTGATGTTAAAAGAAATCTTTATTGTCAGCCACATCTCCCATTCACTTTGTTCACCTGTGCTGACAATCCTGGGCTCTGTGCGAGAGAGAGAGTCACAGAGAGAGAGATTGTGTGTGAGTATATGCGAGTGTACAGTCCCTGCGTGAGAGTGGGTGTGTGTGTATGTGTATGCAACTCTCCCTCCCTCCATTCCCTTTCGTCTTCCAACATTGGCATCCCTGAGTTTCTAAATGCTCCCTCATTAGTTTAAATCTGTTTGAAATCTCCAAGTGAGAGAGTGGTAATGAACTGCAAGCAGTGGCCCTCTCTTAAGCCGTGACAGGTGGGAAGATGGCTCGTGATGTTTGATTGGGAGGGAGGACGGCTGGCGGCAGTGGTGTTGGCACCACGGATGGAGCAGGGGGGGTAACGGACTTCTGGATTCCAAAGCTTCTCGCGTCGGTATCACCAGCAGACAGAGTGCGTTTCGACAGCGCCGCTTACGACACCTCTTCAAGTGAAGCCATACAGAACTTTGGCGCATGGGACTGACAGTTTGCTGAATTATTTAGCTAGGCCCGATCCGCTGTTTGCATTGCCGTTCATTATGCACTCGCTGGCTTTTAATGAGGTCAATTATATGGGGCTGAGTTCCTGCACAGGAAACAGAAATACATCTGATTAAAAGGGTCTAAGTGAAACGCTCAAGTGGGGAAAAGATGGAATTAAATGTGATTTCCATGACAGGAATCACAGATTTATATGTCTAAAACTGGTCAGTCCGTTTGCACTTTCAGCAGATTGTTGCTTGCTGTCAACATCTATCCACCCTTACGTACCACAAAACTAGTATGATTTTTTTTCACCCTGTGGAACTCAAAGGAGTTATCGAAATTTAAGTACTTTCCATAATAAATATAAATAAATAAAAAAGCATGGTGATCCCTGTGTATTAAGTTCCAATAAATAAATACATTTAAATATAAATAATAAAAAATAAATTAATTAATAAATAAATAAATAAATATTATTGGTGATAAAAGAAAAACATTTATCAGTTTATGAGATCAGAATCTTAACCTGGATTCCCTTAAAGCACTTAAATGGACAATTATGCGGCCTCAATAAAAAAAAAAAAAAAAAAAAATGCTGACTATCACTTCTCTGTAACCTGGTAGAAAAGAAGATTGTTTGAACACATCGCTCTCCTGTGCCAGTTTGCCATCAAAATAAATGTGCAGAATACAATCCGCTTTTAGTCTTGTGACCTGCGAAGATAAACAGGGGCATGTGATGGGGCGCTAAACAGAGTGACAGAGAGATTTAATCTGCTAATCTCGCACAAATTCAAAGTTTCACATCTCCCTTATCTGTGGCTTTTCCAGAGAGAGAGAGAGAGAGAGAGAAGAGTTTATGCTGAGAAGGATTGATTATCTGCTAAATAAACAAATATAGAAGCCATGTGTATTAAACCATGAAGGAGTTTATCACATATTTATTTGCTAACTTTGAAAAGAAAAGAAAGGTGAAAGCAAAAACCAAGCATTTCCTTTTATATAATAATTCTAATACCACTAATAATAATAATAATAATAATAATAATAATAATAATAATAATAGTGAACATGATACATTTCTGGAATTGGACATATCTTTGATTAATCAGCAGTTCACTTCAGTCTTCATATTCTCCTCATCAATGCTGGAATCTTTTTTTTTTTTTTTTTTTTTTTTTTTTTGTAGCAGTTTCAAATATTTGTGCATGGGTGCATAAATTATTTCCCTTTCATTCTCTCTCTCATTCTGTCTCTCTGTATTTCCAAACCTTCTTAAGTAATTTGACCTTTAACAGGGAGAGCAAGCTCATTTTTTGCTTCAATGGCCAAGCATCAGAACATGTCACTTAATTCAAACTGGAATGAATACAGGTATGCATGACACCAAGCAGTGAGGATTTGTCAGGAGAGAGATGTGTAAGGAGAGAGATACTGTCGGTTATACAAAAGCTTATGGCCTAACGCTTACATGTGCATTGTTGGTATGCATTTGAGTTGCAAAATTATTATTATTATTTATTTATTTTTTTTATCTGAGTGAATTTTTAGAGACATGCAGACACAATCATTCTCATATAAAGAAGCATAAATAATTAAAACAGTCCAGTAATATCAGTATGATAAAAAAAAAAAAAAAGCTTGATATGTTTAACCTTACCTCAACGTGCTTTGTGGATTCTTCCCTTTAATTCTAGTTTCTATCTTCTGACACACTTACAGTAAAAATCTGTAGGACTGTTCCTCATTAGCACCCTCTCCTACTAACTGTCACTGTCAGAACTATATTTTGCTTTCCCATTTCCTTTTGTTTCAGTCTCAGATTTCCTTCCATTTAGAAATATCTTTGATCAGAATGTCATCCTCACGTCGAATGCTCTTCTCTATGCAAATAACATCTTCTCACGTTTAATAAATCTGCAAAGTCTATCCTTACAACTATTTACTAAGGTAACACTATTTCCCACACAAATACACAATCTAAAATGCATATTACAACTGAACAATTGATTTTAATTGCTTGTTTAATTATTTAGTTTGTTTTTTTAGTTAGAACCCGAAAGTTAATAAAAAGTGTTGGCCATTTTTTAATTACTAAAGAAAAATAAAATAGCTGGAGAAAAAAAAATATTATTAATAATAATTACACACACAATTCCTATATATATGTATATATATATATATATATATATATATATATATATATATATATATATATATATATATATGTATATATATATATATATATATATATATATATATATATATATATATATAAACACAATAAGTTTTAAAATATTAGTAATTAATATTATTATATTATATTATAAATATTTTTTTTTGTTTTAGCTGTCTTTTAATAGTGAGGAAGTGACAAAGGCGGCACATCCTAACCTTTCCTAATATGTAGGTAAAGTAAAAAAAAAAAAAAAAAAAAGGAGAAAAAAAGCTCATTCTGCACAGCCCCTCTACTCCGATAATTCATCACACTTCAACTCCGTCTCATCTTATGCAAAATTACTTACAAGAGGAGGCTGGCGCCAAGAAGCATCAGCGCTCCGTCACTTGAGAGAGGGAAGCAATATTAAAAAGGGTCCCTTGACGGATGCCACAATAGCAGTGCCTTTCATTATCATCCCACCGCCTGTGTCAAGCCACCGTGTTCTGTTCATTGTGCATGCATAGTAAATGACTATTTACCTGACAGCGTCTTTGATAAGTTAGTCCCCTCTCAGCTGGCCCTTGTGCCCACCACCCTTCGCCTTTCCTCCCCCTCCGCTGGACCTGGGCAGCAATCGCTGCATGCTTTCGGTTACACCGAGCACCCCTCCTCTGCCCACAATCACATTATCCTGAGCTTCCCCACCGCCTCCTCTGCTAGAATTTGTACGATTACATTTTCCACAGGTGCCGTTCTCTGGGGCTTATCAAGGAACTTTCTTTGATTGTTTCCTGCTTTTTTTCCCCATACCTCCCGTTTCCTCTTCTTTTATCTCCTTCCCTCTCTGAGCCGTCCTCCCTCTTGCGCTTTCTCTGTTCCTCCTCGTCTCGCTCGTGTTCCTCGGCCTTCTTTGTCTGTCAGCGTCCCTGCTGGGGTTTTGTGTTGCGGTCGCTCTGTTTGTGCAGTCCCTTGTTTTCAAATGACATACCGGGATAGATATGCAATATTAAAGAGGGGCCTTATGAATTTTTGACATCTAATTAGTTGCTTCTCAGTTAACATATCATGGTTGACGTGGGCAGGGGCTTCCACCAGGGTCTCTGCAGAGCCAAAAAAAAAAAAAACAAAAAAAAAACTCACCATCTCTTGCATGTTCTTCTCTAATGTGAACAGTAATCATTGCGCTAGGGTTAATTAAAGGCCCTCGGTATCCAGGATTTTCACAGTGTATCTGGTTCGCAGTAATGTCGTTTTACCAATTAGTGTATTTTTCCTCTTGAAATCTTAATAGCCCACTTTGAGCTCTCGTATGTATCAGGGAACATACAGCTGAACAGCAATTTTGTGACATTGTATCTATTTATGGCAGACAATCTCTCATGTTCTCTCTCCCATTCACACACTTAAACAACATTGATATACCCAGTCAGATGGGCCAAAAAAATAAAAAAGTAATTAATATGACATCCTTGCTCTATTCTCCACTGCAGAGGCCCCCATCCAGACTAATGCAACCTAAGCCAGATCTCTCACTATACATGTTCACAACAGAGTCCAAATGTTCAGTGAAAATGTTATATAATGTGATTTCATATTTTATATATTTAATGTTTTTAAACCTTTTTGTATTATTTAAATTTATTTAGATGTGAACAATGTGGGGGGATAAAGATATTTTGAATGTGGACTTTTAGACCACGCTGTATCTCCTGTACCCCCTGTACTCCCTGTACTTTTCATCCCTAACGCATTTCTGCAGGAATCTTTTCCACTCTATGGCTGATTCCCAAAGGTCCATGGAAGTACGCTTGGGAGTTAGTGATTTCTCTTGTAGAACAGAACAGAGCAGAACAGAACAGCACAGCACAACGGGAGAGCATGCAGGGTGTGTAGTCTGACATCGATACAGGAGGGATTCTGGATAGACTGATAAGATGTGCACCTTCCTTAACAAATCTGTCTACCGAGTTTTAGACTGGTCTCTTTATCTTAATCACTTCAAATACCTGTTTAGTTTTCATCTTACAGGTCAAAATATATGCCACTGAAATAACCACATAAAAATACAGATGTGTATGTAATGTTAGAGCTGAAGAACTGGTATTGAATAATATTAGTCAGATAGTAGCTTTATATATATATTAGCTATATACTTTTATTTATATGTATATATAGTCTTATTTTATGTTGCCTTTCCAGCTGACAGGGTAAGTAAACTTCAATTTCAGTGTTCTCTGAAGACCACCACCATCGCGGGGACTGACTGCTCACCTAGAATAAATGATCAATTAACAGATTATTTCGGTGAGGGGCCTGATTCGATAGTCAGTGTGGCTATTAATCACTTTTTATCTACTTATCAGCAGCTCCTTATTCATTATGCACCACAGATCAGGGGAGAAGCTCTAGACTGGGCCATGTTTTCAATCACACAGTTTTCCCTTAGATCCTGTGGTAGGTAACATGTTGCGAATGTACGATAATATCTCTCAGATCCATCTGAACTCATGCCATGATGAATTGCTACTTACAGAAAAAAAAGTTATCTAGCAGAATGTTCAAGCTGCTTTTGTGTTTTATGCAAGAAGGAAAACCATACAAGTTATAAATGACATTGTGATGGATAAGTACACAAAAAAGTATATATATATATATATATATATATATATATATATATATATATATATATATATATATATATATATATATATATATATATATTAATATCACCTAAAATAATATTCAAAAGTAATAGAAACAAAAGAAATACATTTTAAAATGGGCCATTCATGTGAATATTTCTAAGCTGAAGAATCTGAGAGTCTACGAAAACACTTTACACAGCGCATTTCCACCCATTCCCCCTTCATAAGTGTTCACCTCATTCTCAGAGCCCGCCTTTCGCAGCATAAACGCTTTTCTGTTATTTATTCATTTAGCGTCAATTGACCTGACAGAATGGTTGGCAATTAAGTGATTTTTGTAATGGTCTTGGGTAATTTGCTTAGGCTTGTCAGCTGTATTTTATGAAGTCACCCTCAGCCCTGCTCTTTCGCTGGCGCATAATAGCTTATAATTTCAAAATCTTTATCCTCTGTTTCATTCTCAATAAATTGAAATTACAGGAAGTTGTTGAAGATGCTTAAATTTCCCCCTTTTTGTTCCTTTCTGTCTATTTCATAATTGACAGTAAAGGGAATCTTTTTGCTCAGGCAACCATAACATAATCACGCCTAATATGTAAACGCGATAAGCGGAGAAACCTGCTCGCTCGGGTTCAGGGTAAATACAGGAAGTTTTTCTGCATAGCTAATTGGGCATGTCGTGTCAGAGCCGTATCACAGAGAAATGATTTTACATAGTTCACGTAAGCAACACCGACCCTAGAAAAAATCAACATAACACAAGGTCAAATAACAGAGAGTAATGATATCTGGTTTATTCAGCAGGACAAAAGCGACTACAAATTTTCTCCCCTCCTTGTGTTGAAGGCTGTGCTGCTTTGATGGCCTCTGCTTGTCTTGCCTCTACAAATGTTGCAACTTCCCAGCATAAAATACTTCAGCTGTCATCTGCATGCCACCACTTTGTCAAGTAATGTTTTTCAGCTAATCATCTCAGCTTGTAATAACTCCAGCCTAACATCTGCTGTCCTCCATAACACTTCACTAATTTTTCTCTCATTCCACTGCACACCATTCGCTCCTAACACAATCTACATGTATTAGTCGATAATGACTTAGCGCTTAAAAGCAAATAGATGTCGAGGGACCGACAAGACAGACGCTCTTACCCTACTCTGACTCCAGAAGATGAATCGAAGTCTGCGAGAGCAGAAGAAACGCTTATCAATCATATTTAATGTTTATATATGCATGTACTGACAAACTGTGACAGGATCCTTGTTGGCACAGCAAAAACGTCTTGGCTTTGAATTTGTCCTTTCTGGGAAAACATTCCCAGAAAAAAGTCTTGAAAGAGTTATGACTTTCAGCAAGACCCTCCGTCTTATCATTTTCCTTTATGACCTCATATTGGGAAAAATCCCCCTACTTATGTTTTAATGGGTTTCCTTGCTGTGCTTAACATGGTTTGAAATGGCATCTCATAATAACCATATGCCTATTAAAGACATGATTGAGGCAGTCACTAATGAGCAAAGTGCATGCTGACTGTGTTGAGAAAACTGTTGGAGATAAAATCTTATATCTCCATAATTCTAATGAGAATTTGGCTGTATTTCTAATAGGAAGAAATTGAATCCACAAATTAACCCTTATGACTTATGCCAACAAACTAGAAGGATGGGAATTAAATTATTATCTGGACACATTCCATTACACTTTAAATGAGAAGTTGTTTTTGGGTGATGGAATAGAAACATAAATTCTTAATTTGAACTAAACCACTTTTGTGTTTGGATCATGTATAACATGTGAATGCATAAAACAAAGCGAGAAAGTAATGCATTCCAACTTCAAAACCGGCTCTTAAAAATGTGAATGTCTCAAGGAAAATGTTGACTGGAAAATAATGAAGATCTATCTAGTTGCTTAAAATGTGCATTATAATATGTAGTAAGTTGTTTGGAATGTTTTGTTGTGCACAGAACTGATTTTAGACCTTCCTGTGTGTTTTCTGAGAGATCAGAGAACAGGAAGACAGAGATTTAGCCACACTTAAATTGCAATTGCAGTTCCCCCATCAATGCTCCTTTGCTCAGACACCTTTTTCATACACGACTGAACCATTCATATTCCATCTGTTCCAGCCCTCACTCTTTGGGGAGGCTGTCAATCTTGAGAAATCATGTGACACGGAAGGGATGGGAGAAGAAGATGTGGGGGGGTGTTTCGCCGGTACACCGCTCATGTCGGCCTGACTCTTGGGACTCTACCAAGCATTGAGTGAACATTTACCTCTCCTATATATTTATAGGCAAAGAGAGAGCAAAAGAGAAGGAGGCGGGCTGGAGGGCGCTGATGTTGCCGCTGCAGCATGACCGGGAGCCAGGAGAGAGAAGACACATCTGTCACAGGATTAACTTTCCACTCCCTGGGACCTGGGTGTCAGGAGCGGCCCCTGTGTGCTGCACAGTGCATACACACACTCTGATGACATCAGATACAATACAAAACCTGCCTATTGTTGGCTGATGAACACCTGTCAAGAGCATTCATACTGAGATTCATACGGCACCTACAGGGTCAGACGCCCAGCCATTACTGAAAATAGATAATGATACAACAGACGTCTGTGTTTGGTTTCTCTGGACCCTTGTTTATTTGATTTATTCTATACCCTTTTTATCACAGTATAGTAGAGGGAGGAAAATAAAACATAATTTTGTTGTAAGATATTTCTTCATCTACAGCCACTTTTGGCCCTATGAACCTTTTTTTTTCTTAAAAAAAAACGCTCTCAGTAGTTTAAATTGTTTACCAACAATGTACATTGTACATTGTGTGCAAAAATGGCCTGCTTTACGATGATATACATATAAAATCCTTTCCTTACATTCGTTTCTCTTCTCACAAAAATGTTTCAACTAAATTTAGAACTGAAATGAATGAATCACTGAAGGTTGGCACTTTGATTTTACTTAAATTGCAGCAGCAATTAAACTTATTATTATTATTATTATTATTATTTTCTCACCATGGTTGTTTTGAGATTCCCACCATCCAACTGTCTGTGGTCTCAAGCAGAGGGCAAAATCTCTGGTGTCATTATGGTCATTTTGTCTCCTGCCATTTCTCAGCGTCTCAAATCACTTACCACATCCCTAATAGAAGATAACACAGGTGTAATTTGGCCATAAGGCTGGACTTGAGGGATATGTTTTGCTTCTTTCTCTCAGGAACAAAATATCCCCACTCCTAATCACTGACCCTTGAGCCCTGTTTACAATATGGAGATGATTATGAAGGTCTTAACTAAAGTAGCCCAGGAAGTCCCAGCAGAGCGTCCTAAGCGACCAGTGCGCCTCCTGATGAGATTATTTTTGTTTTGGAAGCACCCTCACGCCACACCCCCTCCTCCCCCTCCTGTTTCGTTCTTTCTCTCCGGCCTGCAGGGCATTAAGATGCCCATGAATTAATGAAGAACACAGAGGTAATTAAACGAGGTGGTGACAGGCTCCTCTGAGCTTTCAGAGGGACAGAAGGTCCTCTCGGGCCCCTCCCTGCCTGCAGGTTGCTATGTGCACTACGGGCTTGATTGGCCTGCTGGGCAAAGGGGCAGATTGCAGCGAAGCCTCACCTGTGGCACAGGAACCCCTCCCTGGGCCCTCCCCAGGTTGCTGGGTCACGCGGCCTGGTCTAAACACCCCCTGTGGGCCAAAGAGGAGAAAACAACAAGAGAGGGATGCAGAGAGCAACAGGGCCACTTCCCCAGATTATTGCACCATGCTGGCCTGTTTACTCTGAGCTGTGATGGACAGCTAGCAGGCAGCAATTGCCCTTTTATCAGGCTTACCTCTTACAGACCAGCGCTACTTAACGTGTACCCTAGAATGCAGCGGCAGAGAGCTGTAATGGACCTGCCGTGTCAATAACAAGCTTTTTTGAACTTGTACAACAAAGCGCTGTTGCTCTCTTCAATCAATCCTAGGCACTTGCATGAACTTCTTTACCTTTTAAAGGGATAGTCCAACCAAAAATGGAAATCCAGTCGTCGTTTACTCACTTTCAAGCCATTACGAATCTTTATAACTTTCTTTCTTCCGTGGAACACAATGGAAGAGGGATGTTGGTAAATCTGGGTAATGCTGGTAAAAAATTACTTCCACTGCATAGACAAAAAAGGCAATGGATGTCATTGGGAACTGAAACCTGTTTACTTACCAAAATGACTTGCGAGTGAGTAAATATTTTGGGGTGGACTATCCGTTTAAGAAAGATATTTTACCCCTTTAAAACATAGAATTATATCCCAGCATACACTCAAGATATATGGTAACAAGTATCTTGCAATATGCTGTATCACACAGCTATAACAGATGTGTTATGAGCATTTTGAAACGTGCATTAAAATGTGGCGATGACAACATGTTTGCAAAGTTTCGAAAGTGATAATTGGAAAGTTTAGGATGCGACTACTCACTTTTGCACACGCTTGACACTCACTCTCAATGGTCCCATAAGGGGCATCTTTCTGACGCCGTGCGAGGGACTAGAAAAGACGAGGGCGTTGGGCAATCCAGCGACTCAGGGCTCCTGAGACCGACCTGTATTTTGTTTATTTGTTCTCTGACTGCAGTCTGGATAATCATCTGTATAAACGCTCAGTTCCCACTTGTGCTCAGAACGCTCTCCCGTCCACGCACAACCCCTGAGGAGGATCTCCCAGGGAGACGGAACATGTGCACAATCAGGAGGCAGGTACAGCATTTGTCAAGCACTGCTGAGGGAATTGTGCAGCATGAAGGTTGTTTGCCTGACACAGAGGTCCTCATCATGCCTCTCTCCATCTGCCGATGCTTTGCGTCTCTGCGTCCCTTTGTGCCGCCTCACAAAATATTTGGCCGTTGTTGCCTTCAGCCTTGGAAGAGCTGTAAACAACGTGTGCTATTCAAAAATTAGAAAAGAAAAAGTTTTGCTTAAGAATAAGAGCTTGATATACGGATGAAAGTGACTGTAAGGCAATGTTTATCATACTTTTTTTAAGTGACTTCTAATATCTATACTGTAGTTTACATATCCTTATGCCAGTAGGTGGCATAATAAGTATCTTGTTATAAGTCACTGAATTCAACCGATTCACTGAATCAAACCTATTCATTCACAAATGTAACAACTGTAACTGAGTCATTCATTCAACTGATTTGTTTGAAAATGCCAAATCATTCAGGATTGAAACAACTCTCTAGACTAGAGTAGGTTACCAAATAAAAATCAAACAGCAGCACGCTTTTTTTTTAAAACTTGTCACAGAAAGAGATCATGAGATCATAAATCCAAATGCATGTAGCAAACAAATACTACTTAACAAATAAAATCTCTATTCAGTTGTGGCCATTCATTTCCGGCATGTTCCACCAACCACCCATAAATTACACCTATGTCCAGAACTATTTCTGTCAACAGAAAAATATTAATAATAATAATAATTTTGCTAGTTCTGACATGATATTTCGGTTGGGACAATAATTTGCATTCAATAATTGTTTTACAGTTTAAATTTTGCTGAAAATACTAATAGGCTGTTTAATGGCAGATTCCTATTGTGACAACAAGCCCCACTATAATAATAATTTATATAATAAGCATCTCATGACCAATAGTGGCAGAAATGTTCAGAAGAGTTTATCTGTATCTTACAGTTTTCTCCTTTAAATAATAATGCATATGGGTTCCTCTGAATTTCACACTCCATCTTATCTGAAAAGAAAAGAAAAGATAAGAAAAGAAAAGAAAGAAAAGAAAAGAAAAGAAAAGAAAAGAAAAGAAAAGAAAAGAAAAGAAAAGAAAAGAAAAGAAAGCTAGTCACAGAAAGCTGTAATATGCCCAATCTGTGGACACTTGGCTGGGTCTGGACATGGAGTAGAAAAATGTTCTGATTATGAGGAGAACAGGTGCGGGAGAGCTCACTCCTGGGACCCTCTGACAGACACTGGCCGTTCTTTGGGGACTGCATTTGTGTGTGCGCGAGTGTGTGGATAAGGGACGGGGATGAGGGGCGAGAGAGCTCAGCTCATTAGAAAGCTTTTGCTTCTGCTAACTCACTTGCCCCATGGGAGATAGCTAATCACCACAAAGGGACCTAAAGTCAGTTAAAGCAGGATGTAGGATGCTTATTTACAGACCTCTTTCCCTTTATCTCCCTCTCTCTCCCTGCTCTTTCCCTCCATTTGCCATTTATTCACATCATTTGAGGAGAATTGTTTAAGCACTTCAAAGAAGCCAATACTTTAATGAAAATGCTAAACAAATCGATGCATGTAGGTTAACATTACTAAGTGTTAACTGAAATTATTATTTAAAAAAAATTACTACACTCTGTTCTAATTAGTAATATATATATATATATATATATATATATATATATATATATATATATATATATATTTGTAAAGGATAAATGTAAGGATAAATAAAATGTAAAAGGAGGATATTAAACCTGATCACATATTAATACTGATAAAAAAAAAAATGTACTAATGTTAATATAATGTTAATATTTTTGGCAAGTCTAGTTAAATCATAATTTGATGTTTTGAGGCAAGGTACCAAGACACAACCAAACCGCATAAGGCTGCCGGGTGTCCTTATCTCCTCTAATGTTGTTAATTCTGTGGTCATTGGTATTTTTAGGTACCACAGGAACCCTCATTTAATAGTTTTGGGGTTTGAGGTTCTGGCCCCAGAAGTTGTCAACATGCTGCGGTCGACACAAAATTAGTTCAACACAATGAAACAGACTGTTGTTCACTGTTTTGAGGCCTTATCATGACCTGTGTCATGACATGCAGAAAACTTATGACTTCCAAAGAGCAAACATATCTAAGGATTACCTTATTTTTTCAGCTGTGACAGAATGTTGTTCGTGTTTTCTGTTCATTTCCTCGGGACATCATATATAATTGGATTGTGGCTTGGGTGTATCATTGTTTCCCTGTCAACCTTAACTTATGTCCGTGAACGAGCCATTGTCATTTTCATATCCAATTAAAAGTTAAAGAACTCCATTATGAAAGTTTCACTTGTCTGTATCCAACCAAAACGACCGCAATTTAAGTTATTAACTGATATCCATTCAGCCTTGCTTATTTCCCTATAGGAAGTGAAACCGTGTGTTTTAAGCTAAAATGTTTCTTGGTTCCCTTCCAAACCCATTGCCAGGTCTGTTTACGGTTTTGTGTTCGAGATTAATACCCAACCAACAGTCTCCAACCGCATCAGACGATCATTCTTCTAAATGAAGGTCCTGTTTCAAGAGACATATAGAACAGAATGTTATGGTGTCTTAAAACAGAGGCCCAGGAGAAAATGAGCAATCTTTATAAAGATTGTCATATAGTGCTTACCGTTTTTCATAAAATGATCATCCTCTCACAGGAAACCACTGTGTATTCAGCAAACCTTCGTCGCTGCTGGTCAAAGACTGTTTGCTTGTGTTCGCCGAGGTGGAGAGATCACATATAGAAGTGGATATCAGTCTCCTCCAAACAGCAAGTCTCTTAATCAATTTGCTAAAAACACATAGTCTAATACCGGGGGACTCCTGTAGCTGCAGATATAAATTTAAGAGGATAATTAGACCCACGCGAGGGGGCACTCCACAGGACAGGAAAGAGGGCGGCAGGCAGCGGCCGGAGAGGAGATCTCCCTCTCCCACAAGTGCCCGGCTGGCGCTGGAAAAGCCTCTGCCACCCCTGGAGCCTCACAGGTGCTAACTGATTCATATCTGTTCATAAATGTTTAACCTTTTTTTTCATCCAAAGGAAAGGGCATCTTATCACTCTCCCCAGTTCTGTTAATTGAGTATATGATTAGAGCCTGCTGTTTGACTCGACAAGTCCCCTGTTTTGTTGCTAACAGGAAGGCCAAAGGACACAAGTGAGTGAGTGTCACAGTCACCATAGGTCCCCTTCTTTCACGCGGACATGATTCCCTTCACTGACCTATAAAAACTCATGGGAGATATGATCTTACATAAAATATATTTTATCAAAGCGATTTAATATTAGAGACTGTAAAGAAAAAGGAGCATGGACTGTAGAAATTAATGGCATTGTGTGCCATAATTGTAACGATTGCCTCTTGTCTTAACCTACTGAAAGCATCACATACACTTTTGTCTAAAAATAGGACTTTTTATGTTTTTGAAAGTCTCTTATGCTCATGAAGACTGTATTTATTTGATTACATATATAGTAATGTTGTGGAATATTATTACAATTTAAAATACCAGTTTTCTATTTTAATTTATTAATGGGATTGGAAAAACTGAATTTTCGCCAGCCATTTCTACAGTCTTCATCCTCATCATTAACACTGAAAACCACTGTGCTTCTTAATATTTTTGTGAAAACCATGATAATTTCTTTCAGGATTATATGAAACTATATTTATTTGTAAAATTGTAAAAGTCTTTACTGTCACTTTTGATCAATTTAATGCATCCGTACTGAATAAAACTTGAATAACAGTATTTTTTTATTTTTTTTCTGATACTAACTTGAACTGAACGGTAGTGTACTGTAAGTACTCATCACAAAATAAAAAAGCACTCATTAAATGCCTTAAAATAATACATACAAACTTCAAAAATTGGTTCATGAAACACAAGGGTAACAACCAGCTAACTGATCATTTCAGGTAAAGGAAAACATTCTGACATTGTGAGACAAGATTAAACAAAATCAACAACAATATAAGTAAAACAGTCAAACAATGCAATCTAATTAATTTAGCGGGAAAAGTTGGGAATGGAAATAAACTACAAAAACCTTTTTGTTATCAGAAAAGACCTTTTTGAGCTAAAAACCCATTAATCCAACTTGTATACTATGCTTGCTGGTTCAATTCTGCACTGAAAAGTTGTTCATAAAAGTGTTAAGTTGTCAAAAAAATAAAAAAAAAGTTCCTAAAAGATGTAATTTGTTAGAACATGGTAAGTGAACCAAAGAAACCTACACTAAAATAAATCCTTGAATAGCTTTTCAGCTTTATTATAACTTTTCACAGAGCACATTTGCGTTTGTTAAAGAGGTCAAGAACAGCAGTTTTACCTAAATCTCCCAAAAAGAGTAGCAAAACTATCATCTGTGCTTTCAACCTACATATTCCCTATTTTTCAGTGAATTCCTGAAACCAGAAAGAGCTCAGTAACACCACTGACAGTCATCTAATCACCATCTGCATTGATTTGCTCACACATAACTGGAAAAGTATCTATTCAAAAAAATGAGAGGCACTGTCAAAATATCTGAAGATGTGAAAATCTTTGTCAGTGTTGTTTCAACAATGATACATTATATCATCACTTTAACTTGGACAGTGATCCTCTGTGACAGTTTTTTCACTATAACGTCAATTTATGTGAAAAGATGTGTGATGACGGTCACAACATCTGTACATTTTTCACAGTGTATTTACTCTGACAGGCCATGAAGTTTCTGTTCTCAACTTAATTGAATACATTAATAACTTAATAACCTTATTAACACCTTAATAACTTTTCAAACCTAGTAGATACATATATATTACCTATATCATTGTGATCAGCTTTGTGTTTTCAGTTATTTGAATCCAAGGCCCTGTCACAGAAATATTAAGCCCTTGCTGTCTTCCTATAAGGCCACACTATGATGCACCAACTTTGAGACAGTAATGTGTCGAAGAATCTGCATCGATGCAACTCTAAAAAGTAATATATGTGTTTAAGCATTAACAACTTGGATTTGCTTGAAAATGTAAATGTAAATTTGTTTTGTGTGTATTCGTTATGCACCTAAAGAGGATGATACACAATAAGCTGATGGCTCTAGACTATTAATGACATCATCACAGCTGTCTGAGCCAGTGGTCAGCTCTGGTGTTGATTATTCAAGTGTTTTAAGGCCTCCTCAATAGCTTCTTCATGGGAGGTGGCTGACTTTCAGAGAACAGAAGAGGGTTTAAAAAAATCAATAACACATGATTTATTGATCACTAAAAATGCTCCTCATTAGCCCCCCGAGTGGCCTTCTGTATTTAACAGATGACAAAATGTCACCACTGCACTAAAACTGTCCTGGATTTCTACCACACTTTCAGTATCCCAGAGAGGAAACCTGAAGAAAGAATAAACAAGCAACTTCCTTCCTTTTAAAACTTCCTTCTAACTGCTAACTTCCTATTAAATCACAGACTATTTATCCAAATAAAATAATTCTGCTACACCAAACCTTACAGTTTAAGCATAAATTTGATTTAATGCTCATTTATGGAGAGAAGGAAGGAAAAAAAAAAAACGGTTAAACATTTAAATATTTATTAATAAATGTAAAAAAAAAAAATTAATTCTAATAAAAAATAAAGATGAAAATAGTGAAAAATTAGAGCATTCAAAAATGTATTCTGCTCATATACAAATAACTAAAAACATCCTAGTTTGAATTCATAATAATACAAAACACAAGACAACAAGAGAGAGCAACAAGACAAAACCAAAATAAAAAATTACTCAGCACTAATGTTGGGCGAGTTACTTTGAAACATAAAATAAAAAATGAAATCCTCGCATACACATTCCTGATAAATATTTGTTATTAAAGCATCAACATTCACAGAACACTGTTATTTTTAACTAAAGCATGCTGCTGCTGCGTGAATGGTTTGGCATAGCAGAATGCCAGCAAAGAGCGCTGCATTTATAATCTCTAAAAGACATCTAACTTCATCGCAATCTCACAAATCTCTGTAATAACACAATAAATATATGCATAATGAATCTTACATAATGTCTACAATTGGTGTGAGAGAGGATTCTTGAGCACGCAAATTTCACCACTGCTTTGCTCAATGCTGCAAACACGTGTTATAGCCTAAATAGAAACTCTGCATATGCTTGCATCTGTTAATTGTTAATATTTTATATTATTTCATGTTGCTTTTGTGATGAAAATATCTGAAAATATAAAAAAAAAAAAAATTATATTTTATGTTTAGATATTTCTATTTAGCCGGACTCCTGTGAATTAATTTTTTCTCTAGCATCCCGAACACAAACAAGTGTCTACCCGCCCGCACCAGCACTAACTCATCTTCTGCTGCACTCTGTTGCATCGGGTCTCGTGGGAGCAGGTCTCTAATCCACTGTCACTGAACTTGACAGTGTGTGTGCTACATCCTTTTTACAATTTCTAGATTATAAAACACTTTATTCTGTCAGCAATGTAACTTGTAACTATACTGGGGCTGGACAATATATCGAACAATATGATCATGCACATCTTGTCAGTAACGTCGGTTCCATGATTAGCTGTAAATCCCCATCACCTGCTTTCCAATGGAGCGGCAGTTAATACACAGAGCCATAGTTCACTGACAAGCTACGCTATATCGAATTAATTATCGAAGGTGATTCATCTTCAATAATGGACTCTATATAGTGTAGCTTGTCAGTAAACTATATGTATATATGTATGCATGCAGTGTGCGCATGTCAAAAGAGTAAATCCGATCAGAAGCTTGTAAACGCGCATATCAACCCGATCACTTTATTCAGTGTTCATGTAAACTCTACATTCAGATTCATCAATCAGAATGAATTCAATCCGATGGAAGCAAAAAGTGTATATGTAAACGCATCTAATGATAAGCAATAGTTACAACAAAAGTCAGGCATGTTCGTCAGCCCAAAGAGGATGCCTACAGAAGGGGGACAGAGTCTTGTACAATCAGGACAGAAACACACTGAATAAGCAGATTAGAGTGTCCAAGAGGAACTACACCAAAAATCTATAACACTGATTTTCTGCCAACAATCCTGCATCAGTGTGGAAAGGCCTGAAAGACATCACCAACTGCAAGACCATCCCCCTGAGACCAATCAACAACTTGCTGAAGACCAGAATGAGTTTTACTGTAGATTTGAAACTCCCAGTCTAACACCCTACACACACTCTGAACATCTCTCCACACAACCATTAACACCTCTTGCATCATCCCTTTCCCCACTCCTGCATTTCAGATCAGTGAAGATGATGTGCACCAGGTCTTCAGAAAGAACAAGAGAAGAAAGGCACCAGGCCTAGACGGTGTGACACCAGCATGTATGAAAACCTGTGTTGACCAGCTGGCCCCCATCTACTCACAGACCTTCAACAGATCACTGGAACTGTGCAAAGTCCCTTCCTGCTTCAAATGCTCCACCATCATCCCCATCCCAAATAAACTTAAGATAATAGGACTTAATGACTACAGGCCTGTGGCTCTAACATCTGTGGTCTTGAAGAAATTTGAGAGGCTACTGCTGGCTTATCTGAAGGACATCATGGGACCCTTACTGGACCCCCTGCAGTTTGCTTACCGAGCAAACAGGTCCGTGGATGATGCAGTGAACATGGGACTTTACTTCATCCTGCAACATCTTGACAAAATAGGGACTTATATGAAGATCAGTTTTGTGGACTTAAGCTCCGCTTTCAACACCATCATCCCAACACTCCTTACAGACCAAAGTAACCCAGCTCTCTGTCCTCCATCTGTCAATGGATCTCCAGCTTTCTGACAGATAGGCAACAGCTAGTGAGACTGGGGAAATTAAAGGTCCCCTTCTTCGTGATCCCATGTTTTAAACTTTAGCTAGTGTGTATTGTTGTTGTTAGAGTATAAATAATATCTGTACAATTCTAAAGCTCAAAGTTCAATGCCAAGTTCCTGCAGTAATGATGTCACTAAAACAGTTTTTTGACTAACCTCCGCCCACATGAATTCACAAAAAGGGGGGCGTGGTCTTGTTCAGCTCCGACGGAGAAGAGAAAGAGCTGTGTTTGTGTTTGCCATGTCATTGAAACGCTGTTATTTTCATCTCGGAGTCCAATCATCTTTGTTTGGGCTTCCCAGGGATGCTGTACTTAGAGATCAATGGTTACAATTTATGTTTAACTCGGTTCCTGAAAATTATACATATATATTGCTGAGGACAACTTTCTCAATCTCAATCAGTTTAATGCCGGATTCGCAAAAATATTATTCTTGAAAGATGGAGCAGTTCCCTCTTTGTCTGGAGAAGGCGTTGTTTATGGACCACAACCGTTAAGTGTATTTTATTATTTAAGTTGGTGCGTTTAACAGTTTCTGTAACTTATTACACAAGGGCAATGCTGTTTAGCTTTGTTAACTAGATGGTAGGGCTGTGCGAAAAAAACGAATGCGATTTTCAATGCCCATCTCATCAGTTAAAATGCTCCTGTGATTATAAGTACATCTCCAGCACATGCTCCTGCCCACTTGCTTCTCAAAACTAGTCCAAAACTAGCCCAATCACGTTACCAGGAGGTCAGCCTGCTCTAAGATGGTGTTGAATCACAACACAGGAACCGCTGGCCCAATCAAAACGCGTTACGTATTTCTGAAGGAGGGACTTCATAGAACAAGGAAGTCATCAGCCCGTTTTTGTGACAGTGAAAACAGCGGTATACAGATAGGTGAATTGTGTGAAAAATACTGTGTTTTTTTTACACGCGAAACATGAACACATGTTATATTGTACACTGTAAACACAATCAAAGCTTCAAAAAAGAGCGAAAAACGGGACCTTTAATGTCAAACAGCCACACCACCAACACTGGTGCCTCTAAGGGATGTGTTCTCTCCCCACTGCTAGTTTCCCTGTACACCAATGACTGCATCTCTACTGACCCCTCTGTCAAGCTCCTGAAGTTTCCAGATGACATTACATTCATCGGTCTCATCCAGGACGGCGATGCGTCTGCTTACAGACCAGAGGTTAAGGAGCTGGCTGTCTGGTGCAGTCACAACAACATGGAGCTGAACATGTTTAAAACAGTGGAGATAATAGTGGGTTTCAGGAGAAACCCCCCCTGCACTCCCCCCACTCACCATCATGGACAGCACTGTGGCTGCAGTGGAGTCATTTAGATTCTTGGGAACCACCATCTCTCTGGACCTAAAGTGACCATTGTTAAAAATCCCCAATAAAGGTTGTACTTCCTTTTCCAACTGAGGAAATTCAACCTGCCACAGGAGCTGCTGAAACAGTTCTACTCAGCCATCATTGAGTGTGTCCTGTGCACTTCAATAACGGTGTGGTTTGGTTCAGCTACAAAATCACACATCAGAAGACTACAGAGAATAGTTCGGACTCAGTTTCTTTCCCCAAGCAATCAGCATCATGAACAGTTAAACTTTCTCCCATTTTGCATTAAAAGTATATGCAATAACTTTATACTTGTGTATCATCCTACATCCTAGTACATCCCTGCAACTTATATATATATATATATATTTTTTTTATTCTATTCCTATTCTATTTTATCTATAGCAAACCTGTACATACAATTCATTTTGTGGTTTATTTATATTTACGCATGTGTATTTTATTCACATCTAATTTTTTTTTTTTTTTATCTGTTATTGTTGTTGTCTTTATTTACTGGAAGCTTGTGACACTAAAACAAATTCCTTGTATGTATCTTTATTTTAACTTTGCAATAAAGATCTTTCTGACTTCTGAAATGTGCCAGAACTCCTTTCGGCTTTCAGGCAGTAGCTGTAGCAGTAGTTTCTTTCTGGTAGACAGACTGTGAGAAGTAAAGTTTATTGAAGGATGGAAAGAGAACTGAGGATAGGGGTTAGCACGATCAAATATCCATTTAATTAATTCAAGAAAGGGCAATAAAACAGTTTTAATTAACTCAAGGGTCAGGCTCTATATCCAAATTTCTCTCCAATAAGTGGTGCATCTTTACCCCTTATGTTCCCACAATGCATATAAACCTGATGGCATTACAAACTAAGTGCTATCACATTTTCTTACGCTCACTATAGTTAAAACATTCATACTAAATAAAAACAAGAGTAGACTGCGCAAAAGTTTGAGAAGTACAATAATTAATTATCTCAATATAAGTGCTGACAAACACACACTATGATGTACCTGCTTTTTCATGAAATAAACTTTAGTAAGAGGGTCACATTTGTTGGGAAGCATGGATTAGGAACAGTGGAACGGTTCACTGTAGAGAACACTGAAAAATCCCTCTTTTCCTGCTGTCCTGCAGTGAGACTGATCCCTCATGTGCTGGGCCACAGAGTACCTGACTACAGTGCTCCATCACCCCGGTCACCATGACGTATGAAGGTGCTCCTGTTCACAGTGGGACCCTCATGGGGATTTTTAGAAGAACAGATCAGACATGGTACACTGGATGATGGTCAGTGCCTTGTGATTAAATGCTCCCTATCGTCACTCACATAAGTCATCATAGCTCTAGTGACCAGTCTTGCTGGTCTTGCTATTACCCATGATTCTCTTTCACTATAAGCAGTGCTGGTTTAGCTGTTGGCCTTTGAGGAAAGTATGTCCAGGTTCGTGTAAGCACATATGTCCAACATTCTTGTTTGAAAAAACTTCTTCTTTAAGAAGAGTCCACTGCCAAGTGGAAAAGAAATGGTTTTCACTTTTTCTGCTTTGGATCAGCCTTAATTGCGACACATTTATGCAGAGAAAAAGGAGACTGGATTTGTTTTGTCTGTCTCCTCATCGTCTCATTGCAACAGATGCTGAAAGAAAGATTTGTTCAATTTAAAATCAAAAGGTACAACCTGAGGCTTTTATGTACTATTTTTCCTGTTTCTAAATGAGCTTAATATCATGTCATCACACTTGTATACTGAAAGTGTTTCAGGGGAGTGTTCTGGATGTGGACTATGGAATGTTTTACATGCCTTCCAACTGCATGCATTCAATCTGTGTACTGTATCGCTTTTGTCATTGCAATTATCATCCATTTTCCATTACAGCAATGGACATGATTGGTCATTTAACACTGTTATGCACAACACTATTAAAGCTCAGTTCACTGTTTTATATGTATAATGGGTTTGTCAGGCTTTTCAAAGTGCATTTAAATTCTTACACCAATATATCTTGCATTGTAGCTTTCCGTCATTAGTATTCATATATAACAATTTTTGTATGTTTGTATGTTTGTATGTATGCTGAAATATACAATATATATCTATTGGCAGCATTTAAAATACACAAGTATTGCAAATGCACAGCTTTAGAAATATCTGAACAAATCCAAATTTGTATTGTAAATATATTTGCATAGATACATTTTACTATTATAACAATATGTTTGAGCCCTTAATCCTACCCCTACCCTAAACCTAGATTGTTTATCAATAATCTACAAATTATAATAGAAAGAAGAAAAAAAAAAAAAACAGAGACATTAAGTTTAGTTAAAATATACTGTTTTATACAATGTAAAATTAATTGTGATAATTTGTCAGATATACTTACAATTTCGGAGTGAAAATTATTTTAACAGTATTTTTTTTTTTTTTTTTTTTTACAATAAAATTGACCTTAAATTAATTCCATAAATTAATTTATTGAATCAAAAACGATACATGAACTAATGTTATGTACTAAGTAAATGTATGTGAACTACTGCATGCTATACACAAACCCAATGATTACTAATGAGATCATGTTCATGATTACTCAATTTTTTGGTATTGTATAAAAGTTAGTCTTGAATAAAATTGGATACAATTAATAAAATCAAGTAAAACAAAACAAAACAAAACTTAGGAACATTACAACCAAGTGACTTTACAACCTTATCAATAACTGTAGTTCTCACAACCTTTGAAGCTATATATTTGAAACAAACAAACAAATATAAAACTACATATTGTCACAAAGGCCGGAAATGAGCAGCTGACACTAGCCTGACATGAACAGCCACAGATAATGATTCCTGCTTTATTTTGACCAACCAGCACTTAATTAAAGCCATGCATCTTCTGTTTGCCACGCTACACTCGAACCCTCAACTCAAGCTTATTCAAATGGAAGTCCCTGAGGGACAAATCCAAACTTGGGTGAGATGGCAAGCTGTTCTGCATCACTCGGCAACACCTGCTATTACAGGTTCCGTCTGCCAGTCAGCCTGGCCCAACGGGGGGCGATTTGACCACAAAAACATTTGTAACTACAAAATTCCTGATTAGCATACCTGTGGGAATAATGGACAGAGGGAAAAAGGGGGAGAGAGGGGAAAATTAGTAAGGTTTAAAGTCTTCACAAATTACACAAACCCATCACAGTTTATCTTGCAGCAGCAAATATAATTTCTGACATGATTGCAGGAAATTCCTGAACATTGCCACTCCTGAGGTCTCTAAAACGTATTCCCCTAAGGACACAGGAAATCATCAGTGCACATATGTAGAACACTCTGTCTTGAAAAGCACATTAACAAGCCTTTTGTGGCCCGTTATTCAGATCATGGTTGGGAGCCGATGCTTTCCAAGCTGTCAGTTAGTTGGGATGAGCCCCTAACCTGACATTGTAAAGTTACATATGACTGGTCCTCATAACCACTGAGTCAAACGCTCATCAAGTAAACCATTTCATTCTGAAGTTTAGCAAATACAAAACAGCCTAACCTGACATTATCTGTATGCAACTCAAATACAAACCTATGCCCTGATCATTTTTATGTCCGATTTATTTTTTGCTAATCAGTGTTTGGAAAGATGGTATCAAAATTAAAAAGTGAAAAACATAAATATTATTTTGAAAGAAATGTCACAAAAAAGAAAAAAAAAAAACTGCTTAAAATTGTCTAAAAAGATTTGTGGCACAGTAGTTGTATCCCGTTGGGATGCCGGTACAAATCCAACCTGCATCATGTTTTATTCCCTTTCCTATACTGCAATGTCACAGATTGCCATTGTGCTTTCTACCATGCAAATTTTCATCCGAATTATAAAGGTTATATTTGAAATAACAGTTTGTTTGTTGTCTGTTCTTCATGAAGCTCTTTTTTACATTTAACATTAGAAAACAGATCCAGCACAAAATTTGAACGGACTACTAATTATCACACTTTTATAGCTTTCTACTATGCAAATTGTCATCTAATTAGTTTATTCCAAATAAAATTAAACAAATGATTCACTGACTAAAGAGGAGAGTGCTGAGTGACTGATGAAGTGCTGAGATGTCATTTTAGAGAATCAATTATTTGATGCCAAGTTCAAAAATGACTAAGCAAAAAAGTGGTTCATATGAATTTGTACATACATTCTACTCAGAATACAAAAAATAGTCAAATTAAATCATTAATAGGTTCTCTCTCTCTTTCTCTCTCTCTCTCTCTCTCTCTCTTTTTTTTTTGTTTGTTTGTTGTTGAACTAGACCAAACAATCCCTTGAAAAGATTTGACTCAATAAAAAAATAAAATAAAAAAACTGTTAACTCTTTCATTAATATGCACACTATTCTTATGTCAAGATTTTCAAAGACTTAAACTTAAGTCTGTTCTTCACAAAGCTCTTCAAAGTAATTTATCTTCAGATCTTCAAGTTGTATGAGCTACAATTATATTTTTATATAACTTTTTTTAGCTTGACATCCAGAGTCCTCATTCACTTTCATTATAGGGAAAAAAAAAAAATATTAGTCAATATATTTACCTAACAAATATCAGATCCCATCTGAATCAGTTTGTTCAGATGAAACCAATTCTCTGTTTCAAATGAAATGTTCATTGATATAAAATAAATCTATTAAAAAAAAAAAAAATCCTTTTCATAGTGAAATATTTCCTTTAAATTCTGCTGATATCCACAGTTTTTAGTTGATGCAGAATAGTGTGTTTCGAGTATTATTAGTTGCATTTTTTATCATTTACATATTCAAGTATAATTCGGTCATCCTAAATGAGAATTATCTGTATTTTTAGCCATAACAATTCTCCTGTGACTGATCTAAAGAGATATAGCACTTCATACAGCTTCACGTTAGTTAACTGTATATTAATAATAGTAGCTTATAGCTTTAAAAGTATTATAAAAGAATGAAAAAAGAGACAATAAGAGTGGCAGCTCTAGCACTTCTCCAAAGATAAATAAAAAACAAACTAAATAAATCAGTTAAATCTCCACACTCCTCCTTTCCACCCTCCTTGCAGCATCCCTGCCTGTTTTTCCAGAGAGGTGAGGACCGCCCCGTGCTCCTGAGAGAGGGGAAGCTCGCTGAGAGCAGCACGCTTCACTACAGAAACACCTGCTTTTGTTAGCTCACTATGCCACTTACTCTCACCCTCAGGGACGTGCCACAGGGAGGGAGGGAACTGAGGAGACACAAAGCAAACAATGTCTCTGAGCTCCAGTCATCTGGATGAGAAAACAGATCCACCACTGCCAGAATACAGAAGGTGTAGTAAAGTAGGCTAACAGTATGCAAACTTTAATGGATGTGAACTAAGTTTCTTCTGTGTGTAACCTCCTTTGACCAAAGTTTCTTTCTTTTTACATTGTTTCTCTGGACACAAATATCATGAAATACTGCTTTCAAAAATTATAATTCTGTTATCATTTACTCACCATCCTGTTTAAAAACCAGAATGACTTTCTTACTTCTGGACACTTTCCCCAATATAAAAGATATGCAGTAGGAGTGGTGCTGCCAAGCTCCAAAAATGTTTTAATATTTATTTCATCAGAATGCTATGAAACTTGGTAAGGGTTTCGGCAACTGCTACGTAAACACTAGGGGTTTCACCGACTAATCGATTAGTCAACTAGTCGACTTCAATGGTCTGCCATGACACTTTTTAAGCTTGATGTCGACTAGTCACCGGTCCTATAAAGGGCGCAACAGGTTCAATATTTGAAGGACTTCCTCATTTACACTCCATTTCCAAATAGTTAAAATAACAAATACATACATACTATGAAAGCACTCCATATGCATGTGTGATTATATTACTGGACGCTCGAAATTGAATTGGAGAAAGCACATTTTAAATAGCTTATTGTACAGGTTAGTTAATCGCTGTTCTAATCTAATGCGCTGCTGCACTGTAACGCACACACATAGACTACAGACAGTAGCTCATACATCTCGCGCAGATCGCTCGCACACAGAATCAATGTACTGTCAACGCTGTTCTGTGATTTCTCAATAAAATAGCTTCGAAACTGAAAAGTTCTATAATTTATTTCTTAATAGCTAAATACCACAGCTTCTATAGCGGAGAGACGCTGCCAGGTAGAATTAATACACACACGCAATCGCTCTCACTAACGTGTTCATGTGAATGTAATCTTTACTGTGCTACTTTATCTGTATCTGATTTAAAACAAGCAGAAATCTGTGAGAAATATAACGACCAAAAGACAAAAGAACTGATAAAAATGAGCTGTTATGGAGCAGTAACAATGTGGGCAGCGCTGTGTCATATGCCAGCTGTGCACAAGGTGGTTTTTTACAGCTCCAAGCTTATGTTCATTAATGACGTCATCAGCGACTAGTCGACTTCGACTCGACTTTCATCACATAAAAGTCGACTTTAAAAAATCACTAGTTGTTCAAGTCCTAGTAGACACACACACACACACACACACACACACACACACACACACACACACACACACACACACACACACACACACACAGAGACACACACATATTTAGGGTCCAAAAAACAAAAAAACAAAAAACAAAGCAGTAAAATGTAAAACATTGGAAATGAATGGGAAGTGAATTTCATCAGGTGAAAAAAAAAATCCTACTGAAAGCTACTTTTTTTAAGATATCAACCTCAAATTTGGAATATAACTTGTAAAGTTTTATGACTTTGATTTTCATACAGTTTAAAAAAAATAATAATAATAAATTTGACTGCAAAAAAACATTCAGGATATATCATTTTGTGTTCCACAGAAAAACGATGAATAGGCTTAAAACCTCATGTGAGTGAATAAATAATGACGAAACTCATTTTAGGGTGAACGAATCATTTAAAGTACCCCTATTATGAAATTTTTATTTTTATTTTTTTTATTACCTTTCATGCAGTGTGTAACACAGCTCTAAGTGAATGACAACATCCTGCAAAGTTTTAAATCTGAAAGTGCACCATGCATAAAGTTATTGTCTCTCAAAAGATAGAGTCGTCTCTGAATCATTGAAACAAGTCATTTTTTTTTAATTAATCTGAAGACGCATATTGAATTTTGAATTAGCATTTTGCCCTCCGCAATTCATTCTCTGTCACCAGGTGTTTAGCGATTTCCTTGGTAAAACTGTATACAAAGCAACACTGTGCTCATAGACACTGCTTTATTAGGTGTTACAGGCAAGATGAAATTAAAAAAGACCAATCGGACCAATCACCGCCGTTTAGCATCATGCAGAAGAGGGGTTGGAAAAATGAATCGTTGAGCAAATCGTTTGGGAGTTGTTGAATAAGTAAGGTAAAAATAATTGCACATATTTAAGACAATGAAAGTGTTTTTTGACCTTGCACGCATGTCAACCTGTTGTTGGGGACTGCCAAAGCCAAAATATTTACCTTTCTTAACCCATAAAAGGGGCACTTTAATGACACAATTTTTAAATTTATGTACACCAGCTAGTTGTCTCCTTTCTGTTGTCCATTATGAGTGTCTGTAAATGTGTTCCTAATAAACGGGTTTAATCTGCAAGCATATTTTATGTTGTTGGAAGAAAGTCGCTGCGTAATATGATGTGGTTTGGGCTGTAACACTCATCCATATTTCACAAAAACCACTGGGAATTGTGTGCTATGAATCCCATAATAGTGTCCTTTTAGCACAATTCCAACCACAACAAGGGACAAAAAAATGAAGTTTCTCAATCACTTTATGTATGGCAGAATCCATGTAATCTATGAGTATTGCAAATCTTCATTTGCAAGATGGGAATAATGTGTGTCTGTTTTCCTTTATTCCCTTCCAGGCCTTATCTTTCCAAAATCTATCCATTATTTGAAGCTTATTTGAAAAAGCCCACTGCATCATAAATGAAGAAAGGGTGTGCTGACAATTACATTAATTACTTTAAATCATTTCCAATTAACCTTACACACCACATTACAAACAGAGTCTTGCCAGGCCACCCTGAATGACGGTGTTTCCTACAGACAGACAGATTTTTTTTTTTTTTTTAAAGGCAAAAGATGAAGAGAGAATTTAGAGTAGGGGAATTTCGGGCAGGCACAGATAAGACTGCTATACTTCGTCTGAAGGCTCTTGCTTTGATGACTACAATACACATTAGATTAGGATTAATTAATTTCAAATTGATATATGTTTTAGTTTAATTCAATAATGTGCTCTACAAAATTTACATTTGACGGTGCATATTAAAAAAGTAAATATCACAATTTAAAAAATATTGATCAGTCATTTGGCAAAGTGAAAATGAAGTACCTATCCCGTGCATGTCATTTTATGTGTCTAGATTCAGTGAGTTTATTGACGCTACTGGTGATCGCTGAGGAGGAAAAACACAGTCTATGCTGGAACTTTAAATGTTAATTCTAATGCTGGCAGAAGAACTAAGAGGTTTGGAGCTTAATGATAAATAAATTGCAGATGCAGTGAAGACTGTGTCTAGACCGTTACTGAAACAGCAAAACTTCCACAGGGACTTTCACATCACATTTTTTAAAGGAAAGAGAGGCGACAAAGCAAGCATGATAATGAAATAGAAGACCACTACTAAGGAAATAAATTAAATGCATTTTTGATGATCATTTATAAATCAATAAATTAATTGAACTTTTTTTTTTAATAACAAGCAAAATAACAAGACAGACTTAATATCTAACATTCAAATACATTCGTGTGTGCACAACCTTCTCTTTTTACATGAGGCAAAGTTTCATATTTGTTTTGGATGTAATTATATAAAGCAAAAAAAAAAAAAAAAAAGGGGTGTTGTTGGGTGGGGTGTTGTTCGTGAGTGGGTGGTTATTTATTTATCTATCTCAGAGCTCAAGGTCTCTCATGGAAGGGGGGGGGGGGGGGAGGCTGCTCTTCTCTCTTCTCTTTTTGATGTGTTTGCCTTCACGGCTTCTGAGCGCTTTCTAATTCCATCTGGCCACAACAGAGGCGGTGGAATGGCACGAAAAAGCATTTCCATATGTGCAAATTAGGAGGCTGCCTCCCCAAAACTGCAGCACCATTCCTCTGAAGTAGATAGTATTACGGAGAACTGCCAAGTCCTCTTACGGCAATCAAGAGGAGAATTCTTATTGGCTTGTGTCTACCTCAGGCTACAATTGTGCATTTTCATCCTGTTATTTCAGGTGCTTTCAAATGTAGAAGATAATAACAAAACAAAAAACTGAAAACTGCAAATAAAAAATACATACATTTGTATGTACAATTTATACACATGCATATTTGTGACTCTATTTAGATTGTAACGCTACATTTTCACTAACCAGTCAATTCCTGGCAATTAAAAGTCCTGCCTTAGTATTTTGTTGAATATCCTGTTTTATTCAGAAAACATAATTTAATAGAAATAAAGTGGGTTAGGAATGCCATATCATGTTGGTTTCAAATTATCATATTATGTGAAATCTCAAAGATATTAACATTTTGACTCTGGCACAAAATTTAGTGCATATAAAGTGCTTTAAGTTATCTTTTATCAGATCAATGATCTGATAAAATTAATAATCAACAATTACTGAACATTTGTAGTGTCTTGTATCAAGAAATTAGGTTAAACAGAGACTATAAAGCCCTGCAGAGTATATCAACACTTAACTTGAATCACAATATATGATCCTCTGCAACAACACAGACTCTAATATATATTAGAGGACTTTAATCCAATATATATCCAATGATAAGTTTGTATAGCTCCCAAATGTACATCAGTTCTTTGTTCGTACACCAGTGTTTGCTTTCAATAATATCCTGGAGTGATGCCCTGCAAAGGCGAAAAAAATCCAGCTGGCTGACATCTCAGAAAGGAGAAAATGCCTCTAGTAATAAAACATAGAGCAAAAGGAACTGTTTTGTAAAGCAAACCCACATGCAAACAAACACACACACAAAGCTGTGAATGAGTAGGATTTGCCAGCAAATAGCGTTATCAGTTTCTCTTTTGTTATAAAGACAAGCATCATGGACTTCCTGTACATCATTAAAGAATGATAGTAGATACGTAGTTAAATTGCAAAAACACTAGGTGCAGGGCTTTCAAAATCGCTAGCCTGACGTCCTCGGTGTTCATCTTCAGTTCTCTCTTCACAGAAGTTCAGTCAGTGTACTGTTTGAGTGCATGTATTACTCCGGGATATCGGTTTGTTTGAACTCAAGAGGGAGTGTGAGCCACATTAAAAAAGTTTACAGCTTAAGTCATTTGTGGATTAATGCGTATTGGAGATGTGAACCGTTTAAAACGATTTGGTGACCTGGTTCAAAAAGATCTGGTTACATCGAATGATTCGTTCACAAAGCGGATATCACAAACTGCTTTGTTTTGAACTCTCTCTAACAACAGACACCGAAGAGAAGACAATGTTGAATAAAGTCTTAGTTTTTGCTATTTTTGGACAAAAATCTATTTTCGATGCTGCAAAAAATTCAAACTGACCCTCTGATGTCACATGGACTACTTTGATGATGTTTTTCTTACCTTTCTGGACATTGACAGTATACCGTACACACAGCTTCAATAGAGGGACTGAGAGCTCTCAGACTAAATCTAAAATATATTAAACTCTGTTCCAAAGATAAACGGAGATCTTACAGGTTTGGAACAACATGAGGGTAAGTTATTAATGACATAATTTTGCAAATTGGGTGAACTATCCTATAAATACCTGCTGTTCTATTAGTGCCACCTGCTGTCAGAGATTGATATTTAAATCTCATTCACAAAGCTAAAATCGGTCCTTTCTGTTTTTGCTTCAAATTTTGAAATCATCCAAATAACATGTTTTTCACATCTTTTTGGATAGTAATTCAAATTCAATGGTTGCTTCTAATTGTAAATTATGCACAGGCAAAGCCTTTGTTTATATGAAGATATTTTTTCTAGTAGCATTTTTTTTTTTTTTTTTACATTTCAAGTTAGTTTTATTATTAACCATTTCAATTTCACAATAGAAAATGCAGCACTTGGTCTGGAAAATAATAAAAGGACACCCTTTCATTTATAACTTGTCTTAAATCTTCTTTTGAAAAAAAATTAATTAATAAATAAATAAATAAATAAAAATAAACTGAAGAAAATTGTATTGTGTAATCTGTATCATGAATTGTATCGCATCGTAAGTTTAGTGAATCGTTACATCACTATATACTACCAGTTTTTTTTCTGATCATGCTGTTTTGTCCACAGTAAAGTTCAGTTGATGTCTTTTTTTTATTTGGGCTAGTTAAATTCATGTCATGCTACATAAACCTTAAGCATGCCTGTACGAAGGGCTATGAGGGATTTTGGAACTTTGCGAGCCCTTGGGGAAAATATGCATGAGAGAAAAATTAACTGTATGACAAAAGTGCAAATGTTAGTGCTATTATGTAGAGATCAGGTCAGTATGAATGTAAATGTTTGCGATGGGCAGATAAAGCATGACAAAACCCCCAAAAATGCAGCCTTTTGCTACAATATGCATAAACATTAAACACATAGACAAACAGGAGTGTACAGGCCCTCTTTACAAACTATCATCCTTTATTGATGGGCCAAGAGCTTTCATGTCTTTTGTGAGGGCAAAGAAAAGGGTTGAAATCTCACATATGTGAGAGCTTATCCTTTTCAAATTTGCAGCAATCCTAGAGATGGGTTTCGGTGTTCCTGTTTGGCACACACACACACACACACATATTAATGCTGATAACGTGCTTTTTAGAATGGGAAAGTGGCGATGGCTTTTACTGAACAAACATGGGAAATCTACTCATCTGTTGACCTGATTAAACAGCACCACAAAAACACCTGATTTTAGTGTTTTTCATTATCGGCTGCTGAGTGAATTACTGAAAATTAAATTTATTAATTTGAATATTGGAAATCTGAGTGACAGCTTATACATTTTCTAGTCTAATCTACAGTTTTCAATTAGGAAATTGCACTTTTTAATGAACATATACTGTATAAATTGTATAGTCTAAATGTACGCTGAATTGTCCATCAAGGTAGGTATAAACAAGTATTGGAAGCTAACTGGCAAAAAAAATGGATATGGAAAATGCCTTTAAGACTCATCTTTAATGCAAGTTTTTCTTCCCTGAAGATTTCAAAATCACAGTCTATATGTCACCTTCAGTGGGACGCAATGTGGAAAATTTCACTTTATTCTTGCAGTTGGATGCCAGAAAACCCGTAGACACTAAACATGAGAATTCACTCACAGAGGAGAAGAAAAAAGGAAAATAAGTCACTTGATTGGTGACAAAAGATAACAAGAAGTGGCTGCAGGGTGCCTCCCAAACCCTTTCTGTCTCAGAGTGGTGTGAATCGACCCCATCTGGTTTCATCTCACATCACCACTCAAGATGGTTCCTTTCCTGCAGAAGCCATAATAGTGTACATATATATATATATATATATATATATATATATATATATATATATATATATATATATATATATATATATATATATATGTATATATATATATATGAGAGAGACAAAATATCCCTGCCAGAGTCCCTGGTGACTTAAATCAGTATGGGATCCCTCTAGAGCTCTGTCTGTTCCCTGGCCAGAATTGCAGTACACTTTAAGTATTCCAATTTAATGTGCGAAACTACGGGCACTGCACTCCCAGGGAAAGAGGCAAGTCTCTGTCCATCTGTGACTTTGCTTCCTGTAGGGGCAGCCTCAAGAGGAAGTCTCAGCGAGGTTTGCAAGATTTATTTGTTTTTGCTAAGAGGAAGAAAGCATGGGGATGCAACGGAATCAGTTTGTTTACCGATGCACAGTACTTTGATGTCCAAATATTTTCATATTTTAAAGCAAAAATGACAATTCTGACATAATTTACTCACCCTAATGTACTTTCAATCCAGTATAACATCTTTCTTCTGTGGAACACAAAAGGAGAAACACTGAACAACGAACATTGACTGTTGGATAATTGAGTCAAGGAATCAGATCAGTGACTCAAAATTAACTGAAAAAAAAATAAAATAAATAGAAATCTTTGAAAAGATCAAACTCAAACTAATCAAAGAAATTCAAAGATCCAATTCGAGAATCAAATGAATTCATACAGGTTTGGAACAAATTGTGGCAGAGTAAATGATGACACTGTTCAATTTGAGGTGAACTATACAGTTAACTCTGCAATGACATCTTCAAAAGTAAAACTTTATATGAATCTTAAATTGCATCTATATTTCCGTAGAGAAAGTGTGTGATTGCGTTGATTATGTAAACAGGACAGAGGAAAAAATAGACCTGAGCTTTGCAGCACTGATGAGCAACAGAACCGGAATCAGCTATTGATGACAACCACCATGAGGACCAAGATGATGAGGAAGATAGAGAGAAAGAAAGGTGTGAAAGGCACTAGGCATTCTTCAAACACTCAAATCACTCTTGCATGAATGTGGAAAAAGTTATATATTCTTATATCAATGATAACAAGGAAATAAGATGTATTTTATAGCAATGTTGTGACTTCAAAAAAAAAAAAAAAAAAAAAAAATCACCATTCAAAGGTGACCACAAAAAGTAATTACAGACACACTGAAGACCCATTCAAAGTTCCTGTCTCAATATTCATGAAACTTTGTCACCCTGGTTTTGATCAAACACAAGAATACATAACACTACACTGCGTCCAAACATTAGAAATAAGAAATAATGTGATTATTTCTTGCAGGAAACCAATGATTGCAGGAAATAAAAAAAGAATAGAATTATTTATTTATTTATTTATTTAGCGGGTTGTGTGTGAGAATTAAAAATCTTGAGAGACTTTGCAGTGTAACCATAGATGGGTAAATATATGAAAGAATCAAAAGACTAATCATTCTCTATTATGCATAATCGCAATTGAATATGAAAATATTACAATGCCATCATCTGTGCTGGCTGAAAAAAGCATAAAAGTTGATGGAAGATTTTCAAATTTGAATCTTACATTTCTTAAAAAGTATAAAGCATAACTGATAGATAAACAAACAAACAAATAAATAAATACTAAAAATATATGAAAAAAAAACAACTAAACAATTTAATTTAATGGGTTAAGATACATACACTAACTTTTGATTAAATAAACAAATAAATAAAATAATGATCAAACAAACCCCTATTGTTGTTGTCCTGTATTTTATAATTGCAAAGGTGGCTGCCGGTCTTACAATGATAACCGTTTGAGGCAGTGGTGCCTCTAATTCTACATTAGAGGATGAATTACAGACTTTCGTGTAAAGCAGAGGATTTTGATCTCTTGTTCTTGATATAACCAAACCGGTTATTAATCTTCTAAGCCTCGATTTAAATAGTCTCAGCAGTGGTTAAATACACATTGGTCTCCTAATTCAATGTCACATTCCTTGCATGTAAATACATGCTACTGTTGAGTTTCTCAACCTCAATCATTTGTGAGGTTATCAAACCAGGTTATCACACACACACACAAATCATTTAAAAACACAACAAGCATTTTATGCATCTTAAATACACAAAATAATATTTAAGAGACAAGTAATAAAATGCCAGGTTTGAAATATTGCTATTGAAACTGTAATTCAAATATAAATATAACTCTAAAAAATGCTTCAACTTTTTTCATAAATAAACTTGTAACTTTACATTTACAGATTGCTTAGATGAAATCAATTAAATTAATCTAATAATTTAACTATTAATATTTACCACAACATTTTTATTATTTTTTTTTTTTTTTTTTATTGACTGAAACCTTTGTCTCGTCAGGAACCATGTACTGTGAGTCATAATTTGTATAAAAACTGGAATCAATCAATAAGTAAAACAAACAACAACAACAACAAAAAAAAAAACTATACATACAATTCATTTGTAAAGTAGAGGGAAAAAATCATGAATGCATGATAAAGCATTTCCAAGACTTAATGTAACCTTCATATGGCAAAAAGAATGCTAAAATCTCTTAGTTTAATAAAAAACGATATTTGCAACATAAAAGTGCATTTGCCAATAAGAAAATGGACTGAGAAAAACGCATTGCAGAAACACACACAGAAAATTGGTGAAACATTGTACGATAATCATTCTTGTTTTTCCGACATTAGTTAAGAATATCTCCCACCTCCTTCAGTGGAGGCTCTGAGGAGCAGAAGACCCTGCAGGTCCAAATGAACTGTTTTAGTCACAGAGCGAGAGAGGCAGTGTATTCCTGGCTCTGTGCTCTGTGTGAGGTGTTAACCAAGTGAGAAGCGCAGGGACTCGCTGGGCGCCTGGCCTGCCTCCATGCACACCAACCACTTCATATCTTCATCTGATGTGTCAATCCCCAGACTGGCCTGGCAGGAGAGAGTGAGGAAAGGGTCACTAGAGATCACAGATGCCACCCTGTTTCTCTCTCCCTCACTAGGTTTAGTTTTTTTCTCTGAGTGTGATAAGGATCAAATGGAGTTGCAAAACAACCACTTTGAGGAGCATTCAGAAAATGAAGCTAAACTCTAAAGGAGTGGGAGTGCAGGTTCAGGGTGGGACGTTGAAGAACTTGTTGATGCAACGTAACACAAACATACGGTTGCTTATTATGCTATGAAATTGGTATATATGAAATTTACAATCTGAAGGTTTTGGGTCAGGTTAGCTTCCACGGTATTGAGAAACATTTATGCTCTGCCGACACAATAACTTCCATTATGATACCAATTTCAGGAAAATATATAAATAAAATAATTCAAGGAACAAAAAAAAAAAAATCTTCCCACCAGCAGTCGAACAAATACTAGCGCTAAGTACCAAGACATCTCTGTGTCCTTTATAGCAATGATATGAATAATAACAGTAATGATGTCTAACGTGGGAGGAGATGGTTAGCACAGTTGAGGAAAATAATGAGTTTTAATGCCAATGCTAATGGGCAAAAAATAGATCCCCCCTCTTTCAAAGAAAAAGGAACGTTTAAGAGATCTCATTCAGTGCTACCCTTGTGATAATAGCCACACTACCACATGTCTCTCTGTCCTTAAGGGAGAAAAAAAAAGAAGAAAAAAATATGCTTGTTAGACTTCTTAACGTGCTTTGAGTGTTTTGAATTTGAGGATGCTGTCGTTCTGTTTTTGCCATCTGTTTGGCTCATTATGGGACATATCAATTCTAAAATATTTGAAATTGTCATAATTTTAGGAAACCTCCACCACCTGTGCAGGCGCTGAAGTTTGTATGTTCGAGCAATTCTGCATTTAAATAGATTAACATAATTGGTTGTCTAAACTACATGAGTACAAAAAGAAAAAAAGAAAGAAAAAATATTCTTTAGTATAACATTTTGATTGTATCAAAGATTACAAAACTATCTATCTTTCTAAAGCAGCTCAATGTCTTATCTACTGCACAATGACCTACAGTACATGATCTGGTCATCGAGGTCATCTGCTAGGTCAGCTTTCAGAAGCTGGTGGCTGGAACTTGAACTTGGAACACTGCTTGGTGGCAGAGAGCCCCTCTGGGAGGCTTGTATCAAACGCAGCCTTCCTCCTTTATCCACTAAATTGTCTCCTCATATTCTTAGTCTTTCGGAAATGCTTCCTCTTAAACACCTTACTTGAGCCGGGATTTATAAATTATAAATCATTTGATAAAGACTAAATATAAATTACACAGTTCACATATTTAAAATATGCAAAAATTGGGGGGTTTAGAAAAGAAGAAACCCCTATTTGTTTTCTGTATGACAGTTACCTACGTTTGGTTAGCTAAAGCAATTAAAAAATATTTCTTGTTCAGTTGTTCATTGAACTTGAAGGATCATGTGACACTGAAGACTGGAGTAATGGCTGTTGAACATTCAGATGTGACATCACAAAAATAATTAATATTTTAATATATATAAAAATAGAAAAGTTATTTAAAATTGTACTAATATTTCACATTTTTTTTCTGTATTTTTGATCAAATAAATGCAGTGTAGGTGAGCATAAAAAACAAAACAACAACAAAAAACATTGCATGTACACTTGCATGAAAAATGTGTAAAACAATGCACAGAAATGTTTATATAATAATAATAATAATAATAAATATTGTTCACATTTTATTGAGTAATGTTAAAAGTTGAGTTTTTTGAAGTGAGGTACAGTAAATGCCAAAAACATAGTTTCAAGGTCAAAATAACAGGACATAGATGTCTTTTGGAAAGTGTTGTCTTGAAAACAGCACAACAACATGTCCTTCTTCACCTCATTCCTGAGGTGTTACTCCATGGAAAAGGAAGCATGTTGTTCCGCAATGTGCCCCATGTGATGTCAACCTCCCTTCTGTTAACCACAGTATGCTAATCGGATTCAGGTCATTATTTCATTTCAAAACAATGTTTAAATTTACAAGAATGGTGCCCAGTGCCACCTATTAACCTTCAATATGTTTGAAAAATGTTGGTTCCCCTGTGTCTTCATTATAGCTCATCATCCAGCTAACGGAGGTCAAGGGTAAGAAGTCAGACACCTCATTGTGCTTATTGTTTCGCATGCATGGATGAATATTTATATATTGTAAATGTATTTTCTTCTCTGTTCCAAAACTGGCAATACTGAACTTTCCATTTAAAGAATCTCAATTTGTCAAATGTCGCAAACTACCATCTCTCTACATTCAGAATTATTCTCTGTACTAGAATTCAGTAGCATGAACTAACTTGATGGAGAGGTTAAAATAATGTGAATAATGATAATGCATTACTAACATTTTTATTTTTATTTTATTTTAATGAAATGGTTGTATGCTGCATTGACTGTAAATAGTGCTGACCAGAAAAAAAGCATCAAGCATGAAGTTTAGCTCAAATTCGTGGATTTCAAAGTTCTATTATAATTCATTTTATTGGCTATAACTGCTTACAAAATCTCAAAAATAATAGATGCAAAGTGATAGCTTGATCAGTATGTTTGGTTAAAATGTACATATCCTGTATGCGTGGACCTGTAAGTATTCACCTTTTTATTGCTATTTTGTATATCATTTTTATATATTTTATATTTAGTTCATTTTAATTGATTTTGCATGCTGAAAATTGTTTTTTTGAAAGTACAAATATTCCATACAGTTTTTCAGTCGATATTAAGTCATAAAACCACATGACCAAAAATGACAGAAGAAGTGGAAACATTTTTGAGAACAATTTTCAAGTATAGAACATCATACACATTCTTTGCTATTTCTTAAAGTTAAAACACACCAAAAGGGTCAAAGCCCAAAAAGCCATTTGACATCTCTAAGGCTCTAACTTTTCTGATACTTTTGTTCTAAGAAACCCTAGATCATCATTTACATTTTTAAATCTGCATTTTTCATATAGATTGCGTCATTTTCTAATTTTAATATCAGTGTTATTTCCCATGACACCTTTTGTCTTATTATACATTATGAATTTCTCTCTCTCCCTCTGCTCTAATCCCTGTGCCTACACCACGCTTATGAGCTGAAATATTTTATCAGGTGGAGGCCGCAGTCAAAGTTATCATTTTAATCTTATTTCAATAAAAAAAATAATCTCTCTTCTCCTGGGTTTGACAGCGGCTAATGGTTTTTGGTTATCGTTAAGGAAACTTTGAAGACTGTGACTGGGGTGAAAAAAACGAAAAAGCAAAGTGTTTTGTATATTTTACCAGAGACTATTGGTAAAACATGAGTCAGAAAGGATACAGGTAGGATGTGTGAAGTAAACCTCAGTCACATGAGCTTGACTCTGTTAGGTCATTCCCAGCAACATGGGGCTTTAAAGAGTAACACAAAACCATGTCTCCAGCAGTACCATTATTAATGCTTTATGGAATAAGCTCTGTTGTGAATATACTATACAATTAAATATACAACTCCATATGAGTCAGTAAATAGAACCTAATGTACACATTAGTAGAGGTTCACAGCTCATTCTGAATCATATATATCAGAACATATATATATAAGAAGATGACTGAGCGCATCTGATTCAAACCACTAAATCTAATCTAATTAAAATATTTTTGACTGAATCATTAAAAATAACTAGTTCATAATAGCCATTTATTGGTGGAAACTTAAGGTGCCACTTATAGATGCACATAAAGCTTTCCTGACAGTCAACCAGATTTTCAAATAGTGTTGCATGTTTTGTTTTAGTCATTTATGACCATTTCATTCAATCGGAAAACAAGTGAAAATTAATTGGATCTATCCACCTCATTTTTTTACCATAAAGCTTTCACTGCCATCCACTTCCAAAAATGCAAAAATGTGAAGGTACATTGAATACGTTTTAAGATCTTTTTAAGAGCAAGTAAAGAAAAGTTAAGGAATAAATAGAAGAGGACACAAAGAAATTCATAAAAATTAAGTGAGTTTATTATTAAAAGAAAAATTAAAAGGTAGATATTTCGTCTTTTTGTAAGCATAAACACATTATTTGGTTGAATGTATCTTGATTTAGGATGTTTAGATGTTTGTATATATATATGTATATATTTGCAATTTATGAAAAATTGGTAACACTTTAGTATAGGGTCCAATTCAAACTAATAACTACTTGCTTATTAGCATGTCTATTATTAACATATTGGCTGTTTATTAGTGCTTATAAAGTACATATAATGCATGACATCCATAATCCTACCCAATACCCTAAACTTAACAACTACCTTATAAACTATTAATAAGCAGAAAATAAGGGGTTAATTGAGGCAAAAGTCATTGTTAAGGTTAGTTAATAGTGAGAATTGGACCCTTAAATAAAGTGTGACCGAAAAATTGAATGCCATTAGTTTATAGAAATAAGACTTTCTGCGCTAAATTTTTACTTTTTTTTTTTTGTGGAAGGCATGCTTAAGGCTTTTTTAGACCTGGTTATGAAATATCAAATTATTGTTCAGACTGTTAAAATGGCTTTGGGGTCTCTAAGACAACACATTTTGAGGGTTCACCTATTATTATTATTATTATCAATATAATTTTGAAAGGATTGTATAATTCTATTTATCTGTTTGTCTGGGATTTTGTTATGTTGTTCTTTTGTCTTTTTTTTTTTTTTTTTTTTTTTTGTCTTTTCTGAATATGTGTTTTCTGTTTATTATTAGCTGACTCGGTGCTTCATCATTCCGCAAAAATTCATATCTGCTGAACATAAGGGAGAGAAACAGTGGGGAATCAATCTTTTTTGCTTGGCCAGATAAACACAAGACACAATCAGAGGGAGGAAAAGAGACAGAAAGGAGAAGGCCTCATCCTGCCGGTGATGGATAGCTAGAGTAAAAGTGTCAGGATGGTATTATGTAAATTAAGGAGGCATCCGAGCATCGCCTTGATGATTATGGGAGAAGTGAATGATGTTTGCGCTCCCCAGGCACTTTGCTGTGCCTTGTTATTTTTTTTCTCCCTTCCAGCCACCCCTCAGATGCATTCGGCCTGACCTCCTGGACGGAGGGGAGGAAAACACACTCCAAAAAATCGGAAAAGACATCTGTTTCATTTACTAAACAAATTATCTGCCAGGATTTCTCACCTAATGGACATGGGGAAAGTAGTGCAGACTCCGAACACATGAAACAGGAAGCAGAGGGGCGGCCCGCTGCTAATAATGCCTGCTCTCCTGACCCCATCCTGACCTCTTGCCGCATTCGCCCCAGTGTTACATCAACAACTGACAATGATAGCCAGGAGTTCTTAAATCATCTGTCTGGGATTTGAACACTGCGTCTGAAAATGTAAAGGATGTCTAATGCAAAGGGAATGTCATTATACTAGAATTCATGCTCCATTAGTTGTAGCAGAGGACATTTATTTGAGAATGAAAAGCCAAATATTATGAAGACCGTTTACTTTTAATTTCACAACTATTTTAAAATTGTCAATAATCTGTACGCATTGCTTTTCAATGCATGCAACACAAAAGGTATTTTACTTTAAGCAAGCACTTTATTTCAAACAAAGGGGTAATACGTATTCCATTTATACTTTTGTTCTCAATAATATATCACTTAGAACATGTTACACGGACATGAAGCTAAATACCTTTTTTAAGAATTTGAACCTGCAACCTTTCACTCCTAAGAAAGGAAATAAATATGTATGTATATAATAATGCTGACAGATGGGTAAAACATAGTGGTTTTAAAGGAAAGATTAGGAAAGACTGGTAAAGGTTCAAAAGTACTATGAATTTGTATTTTGGGGTCTCATTGTAAATCATTAAATCATCAAATGATTATTGTTCTATATATGCCTGATGACATTTGTTTGGAATGTAAACTATTGATAATCTGAATAATATTTTAGCAGGGGTCTTATGTAAATCACAGTAAACGTGTATGATAATCATAATTCTTTGCTCCTGTTAAAAATTGAACAGGACATATTCTTAAATTATATATTATCAATTTATCCCTGATTACATCCCTAAAAATACATTCCTGATTTTGACTTGCCATATTAAATAGCAATATGCCGGGTTCAATAAAAATTAAAGTGCACTTGTGGTATGATACTGAGTATTACAACAACTTATTTTCTTATAAATTAATGTTGTCCCTCCTTTTAAAATGTAAGTTACAGTGAATTTATTTTACAGTATGTGTTGATATGTGTTTATTTTATGTATTTCATTAAAATACTTAAACCTTTTTCTGTGTAAAGCTACATTTCCACTTTAACTTTTTTTTTTTACTTCTATGACAGTGTAACCCTAAAACAATCCTAAAAATTACAAGAAAAAAATACATATTAGGATTTCACGGAATAATTAATGCAAATACTTAAACTCTTATATGCAATTATAAGCTTCACATTTGTGCTTTGAAATGCTTTAAAATTAGTTACTTCCATTCCCCTTTTCCCGTTTTAGTTTATCTGTCAGTTTCTGGCTGATATGAGAAAGAGAGAAAGAGAGAGAGCCTACACAAGCATCCGGTCACAACTAGGATTCTAATAACCCTTTCTCCATAACCCAACTCTGCCCTTCTGTGTTAACATACTGTGAACTGATCCCAAGTGACAAAATCAATCCATCACGGCCATGCTGTCGACACAAAGAGGGACAGAGGAGCTAACAGATATTGATGACATCCCTGCTCGAATTTTACACCGTTTCGGCCACAGCCGCGATTGAAGCAGACAAAGATTTATAGTCCGACCCGTGCCGCTGCTACCCTTGATTGCCTCTTTTTTTTTTCCTGAAAGGCTTTTCTGCATATTTATTCCCAAACTCATCAGGACCTCAGGAGAGAGGCATTAGAGTGACAATCTTATTCCACCTATGGTGCAGCAGCATCTGGGAATTTGCATCTCTCGCTGCACATAAGACTAATGCTCTCCTGCCCCTCAGTTGCTTCTGTACCGCTTTTATTCGTTAATTACGACTTTTATCCATCCGCCGTTTGCTCACAGCTCTTATTTGTGTGTCTCACTGTGTAATTTAGAAAATAATTCACACTGGTGAGAGCTGATCTCACTGTCTGTTTAGCTGGCCCTGTGAGCGGGATTATAGCCGGCGGGTGCTGGCTCGATTAGTTCTTGTTGTGTTGTTTTTGTTGGTGAGACAAACCTTTCTCATTGGCATTATTGTGTTTGAAAGATGTTTGTGGTGACAACATGTTTGGATCTTAAATTGATCCATTTATCTGTGTGTGTGTGTGTGTGTGTGTGTGTGTCTTCCTCTGTTGTGCAGACCTGCCCCGCGTCATGCATTGAAGGTTTTACGAGTACTTATGGAAAATATAAATTTCATTGATATTACTGGCTAGAAACAAATGCTTCTCATCACAAGCATCGTAAAAACGAACACAGCAGTTAGCGTGACAGGAAACTGATTATAATAATTCAAATGTGATGAATAACTTTCATCAAACATCCAGCGTGAGCATCTCTTGATGGAAGTTCCACATCTCTGAGTATCCATTACAAATGTGCTGTGAAATGGAAGGAAACGGGACCTCGCGCCTCTTTGTGCACACCATAAACATGTATTACAGCAAAAATGTTCATATTAAACACAGAAATGGCTGAAAAACTCTAGAGAGACTGTCAAGAAAATGTAATACCACCACATCCTCACACACTCCACCCATGATTAGTCCAAAAATGATCAGGACTGTATGACTGCATCAAAACATGTCAAGTCAGAATGCATTTCAGAATATTCTCCATCATATTTTATGGCATGAATGCTGATTTATTTAGTATAGAATATAATTGCTTCTGCTAAACAAGGTGCAGTCTGTGGAAAGTGGGGAAAGATTGTATTATCAAACATGGGCTGAGAGAAGCACTGAGATAATAAGACTTTCCAATAATCGGTACCTTCAGTGTAATGGTATTCTTTAAGATGTTTCTAGATGAGCTTGCAACACATTTGAAATAACTGAATGTCAATAGTTAACTATCTCATCTTTTGGGTAAAGGTTAGTTTACAAATGTAATGTTAGAGCTCACAGAGTATATTTTTCAGGTCAGAAAAGGTCATTCAGAAATCTAAGTTCATACGAGGGAGCTTTAAAGAAATTGTACTCTCTTTTCAAGTCTGCTTGCACATTATAAAAAATTAAAAAAGCCTACAAAAGCTGTCTTGGAAAGGCTTATTGGAAATGTACAGCAAGAATTCCTAAACACAGGGTACATTCCTTGAAATTGTAAGCATTCAAAATGCACTCTCTAACCACTTTTGAAATGCTAATATGGTCAAAGTTTTCAAGGCAATATATTTCTAAAAAGTTTACCAAATTTACTGTATAGTACTGTTTCACGGTTTTATTCTCTTGAGTAACACAGAGGACTAGCAATAGCCCACTTGAGGACTGAAATCACAAAAAAAAAATAAAAAAAAATGAGTGGCTCTCTGACACTTCATCCAATGCTAAATGTAAATGTATCAAACCATTTTACAAGTTAGATTACAAATTTGGGAGCCAAACATTTACTGAACAAAATATTAGGAATAGGAATGTACTATATAAATAAACACACACATACCTTTACATACACATTTATGTGTGTGTGTGGGGGGGGGGGGGGGTTATAATATACATATGTATGTGTGCATGTATACACATGTATATACATGTATAAAAGATTCCTTGACCAGATGTGCACATTAAGCAAAAATGCTGGGATGTCAAAATCCCAGTTGTTAAATGAAATTGCTGATTAGGCAAATTGCATATTTTCATTGCCCAGGTGACATCACCACAGCAGTGTTCTTTGTGCCATTGGACATTTCCATTCCCACGCTAGTATCACTTTACCGTTGCAAAATCTTCACATTAATACTGCCAAAGTGTGATGTATATCCATAGCTCAGTTGATTAGGAAGAAAAAAAAGTGTTTTATGTAGCTTTGGGTGCCTGACTGAAGAGCCTATTAGACTGTGGTTAGTGATATTGGAACAGGAGGCCTGCATTTTGCAGATCAGACCATCCCTCCCCCTTCTGACACAGTCTGTTTCCTGAGGAGCCCCTCTCTCTGCCACTACTCCCATGTGGGCACCAGTCAAACACGCTGGCCCCCCATCACAGCATCTGCATCCTGTGCAATTTGTCATTGGCCCGTCTTTGCATTGCCATTGGCTGTTGCTGAGCAACCTGTCTGTCTTACAGACTATTTCCCATGATAAATTAGCTGGGCTGTTACTATGCCAACTGAATTTGTTACTTAATTAAACTGATTCAGATCACAATTGGCTGGAGGGGGTACAGAACTGGGGCACACTTTGTAACGGCACAGCCTGCACTCACACACTGGGCCATAAAGCTGTGGAAAATTACTTTTACAGGGAAGCAAATATGATTTAAAGCAGTTCATAGTGTTTCTTTCATATAGCCATTATGAAAGTTTTTCCTCTTCCTGTATCAATATTAAACAATGGAACAACATACTTTCTATGCAATTATGTAATGAACTTTAAAATAATGAATCAAAAATAATTAATGTTAATAAAATATATAGCATATTTCAAGTATTTATTATTATTTTTAACTAATAATTGATTATGATTTAATAATAAATAAGTATTATTTGATAAATGATAATAAATAACAATAATGAATAATTTATTATTTTTAATTTACTTATTTTATTATTATCATATATAATGGTTAACTGTGCAACATTTTTTTGGTTACTTGACAAAACATTTTCACTAAATGCCAAAAATCTCAGTCAAAATGTTGCAGTAGATTCTAAGTAGATTTTTATTTGTTTATTCAGAAAGAAACAAAACAGCGAAGCAATTTGGTTATTCCTGCGAGAGGGCAGAGGGAAGAATGAAGGCATGTAATCCCCTTAATTTGGAACATCACACCTTCAGCATTGGCCTGTATTGGAAAGGGGCTCTTATCCAATCCCACCACTGTTTCTGGCTATTCTTATTTCAACACATCCTGACAAAACCATTTTGTCCCATCTGATTGGGTCTATTTGCATCAGACACCTTTTTTCTGCATATAGATTGATAGGTTTAATCAGTGAATCAGGGAAACCGTTCAAACATCAATCACTGTCAGTGCTGTCTTTCTGTCTCTCTGCAGCCAGGCCTTGATTTTCTGCTCAGATTCATCTGAAACGCACAAATGTAACGAAGAACTAAGGAAAAACCATTTGAGAAGAGACCAATAACTTATCAGCGGCTTACACTGAGGCCTTCTATCGCTCTTGGCCCGGCGCCCCTCTCGTTCAAGCCCTTCCAGTTTCATGTCAAGGCTAGTTTCACTCGCCAGTTTACGGAGAAAGAAGAAAAAGAGTGAAGCGAAGTCTCTCCACCTGTCTGCTCGTTTGTGAAGAACACCCTGATGGGTAACACCTCACCAAACAAAAATAGGGTGCTTCTAAAAAGACCCTCTCTGATTATCTTATTACTGAGAAAAAAAAAACAAAAAAACATTCAGATTTGCTTTTCCGCTCCAATAGGTAAAACAAATAACTGACATCATATACCTTCCCGGGGAAGATCTGGAAGGGAATGGATGCTAAAAGAAGTGATATGACCCTTTGATAATGTAAAATAATTCATTATTTCCTCATGAAAAGAACACAGAAGAGCAAAATATCTTGTAATGTCTGTAACACTATAGCAGCACCAAATGAAAAAGCAAAAATAATGATTGTTTCCAAACAGATTTCCTAATGTCCCTTCAAACATTATCTTTCATTGTTCTGCCAAACCGAACACTCTAGCAATCATCGGTTGAGCAAAAAATGTCATGGCTGTTTAAACAACAATTGAGTCTCTTCTGGATTAAATCACATTTGCATGCGTTTCAAATGAACACGCTTTCTGGGAAGTCAACCAATAAATGGCTTTCTTATATTTGTCTCTGCACATTAAAATGTTATTAATTTTACTCGACTGTATTTGATTCGATTTTATTCGACAAGGGGACACACTTCATCTTTAACTAAAGCTTGAAAATCTCAAGTGAAAATAATTATCATTGAATACAAACTGTATAAATGGTTTCTCTTATATATAAAACCTGAAGTAAAAAAAAAAAAAAAAAAAAAAAGGTAAGTGGGATTTTTCAAATAATTGGGAATATTTCACTAACGATCAATAATGAGAAATAAAGTCGAAATTGTGACATATTAATTGGAACAATTTTCCCTATATCGTACAGTATAAACTGACTTTATATCTCATAATATATATCATAACACTTTTATTTTTAACATACTCACAAATAATGTTTTAATATTTACATGCCATGACATTGCTCCAACACATCACTGACTCATTCTCTGCTATTGGCCACAATACTCTCCTAATCGGGAATCAGGTTTTTGGAAGTCCTCAAGAGGCTGAGCAGTCGCACATGCCTTTGCATCTTCTGCATGGGCTACTCAACCGGCTCACCTCTGGCTCTCACCGAATTAATCAAACTGCCCTTGGTGCTCTAATTAGATGACAGTCATTCTCCTGCCCTATACGGTGAATGTGTATATATTCAAGGGGGAAGGTGGGGTTTCCTATGTATCTTCATATATTCTGCACACCTCATCTACGTCTCAGGCTCTACCACCTTCTATCCTGACCCCTCATTTTTTACCTGTCTCTTGCATTTTAGGTGGTGCTGTATGAAAAAAGAAATGGTATCAGGTCATTAGGGCACCTTTTTTTTCAAGCAAGTGATTTTTCGTCTATCTTAATCATATGCACGGATGTAGGTGGCCTCTAATGTACACCACACAGGAGCGGAGCAGTCAAGGAGGTTATGGTGCACACTGCATCCTGGGAGAAGTGTGCGAGCGAGAGAGACATTTGCATCCCCGTAGAGGTCACACACTTGTCTGTGGAGGACGAATCGAAGACAAGCAGACAGATCACTTTCACTAACATAATCGTGTTTGTTATGGCTGACCGATTGAGACGTATGCTTCCAAGATGCAAAATGGGATGCTCGTGGTTTATGCAGGGCACATTTGATGGTGTCTCCGTCAAAATGAAAAAAGACGCTTCTGTCTACATTTCAGAGCATGGTCTATTCGACGTATGCATATCCAAAAGCCCACTGGGCATTAGCACAGACTCTGGAACCACTAAATGAGAATTATATCTTACTTTTATCGGAAGAATTGAGAGTGTTTAAAGAAGTCTGTTGTATAATGTCAAATCAAAATGCTTTATCTTTGATGTTGCTGTCCATTTTAAAAAGGGTCGACATGCACCTGCTTTTAAGGAACTTTTGCTTGGTCTTGGCGCCCTTAGCACGAGATACAGCGTGACTAAAAAAAATTATTCCATAAAATGAAAAAAAAAATGAAAAAAAGCATATTTACAACATTAAACACTAAACATTTGCAGACAAATAAATAAGTTAATAATGGCTTTTAGTCAAAAGGGATTTTTTTTTTTTTTTTTTTGATGTCAGTTTCAATAAAATGAGCAAAAAATAAAAATAATAACATCCAGTAATCACAATGCACACACAGTAAATAAATCCAACATTAACATTCATTACTATATCTTTAAATATAACTATATAATATACAGGACCATATATACCTTTAAAGCAAATAACCCATGGAAAATTTGGAATAAACTAAACAAATATACACTGTAAATGTATTTATTTATTTATCGAAGTTTTAAATAAAGCAAAGATTATTGGAGTATATTTGACAAGAAAATACCATTTCAGGTATTCCACTTACTAATTTAATTCAAGTGTTACTTGTCATTCCTTACAACATGTTAGACAAGCACTTTTCCCAACAGTACTTAACACTAAATGAATACTGAAGTTTTACTCTAAATCTACAAAAAAAAAAAAAAAAAAAAAAAAAAAAAAAAAAAAATACACCAAAAGTAAAATTAAAAAGCTAAAAGATTCTATGATAACAATCTCTTAATGTTGTCTCTTTTAGAGGTATGACATGGGTGGTGCAATAAGCTGAAGGTGGGACATCTATCACTGTCAGTCAGGACTACCACAACTAATTATACTCTGGCCTAGTCCTGGCCACAGCGAGCCTGGATCACAACCAGACCTCATTGTACAGCATAGGACAAGCTGCAAATAGCCAAGTACATGATATTACTGCTTATTTTATGGTAGGTGGGAGCAATTCATTCATTTCCTAGAATGCAGACCTGTTTCTTGACTCTACCACAGATAAAATACACATTTTCTGTCTTGGTTCAAAAAACCCAAGTGAAAGCTGTAAAACCGGACCACTACATGACCTGAATATGCATTTCAGATTTATGCCACTATTGGAGACTTTGTGGAATAAGAATGTGCCTGAAAGGTTTTCACAGTTCAAGGCACTTACAGGCAAACGTGTCAACTGCAGTTGTATTGTGCGAGTGAACCTTGGAAGAGCTTTCAGTGGCTAAAGCGAGGTGAGAGCATTTTTAAGCACAATATTGGCCACTTGAGAAAAGCGACCTATAAATGATAAACACCTGTAAATGTATGCAGTTTCTTCATTTTTATCCATGGGCCAAAATCTGAATAATTGAAAAGAGACACATCTTGTGTAAGTGTCTGGAATTTTAAACATTAATAGCGCTGCATTCCCTGGACAGCTCCAGCTACACTGAAACTACAAAATGATATACAGTCATATGAGGTCTGCCATTTAGAGCACAAGAAAGCACTTCCCAAATTATTTAAATCACCAGAATATATGTCATTTACCACATTCATCCATGCAAAGATACCTCTATGGTTGAAAGAGTGATAACACACACATTATAAATTATGATCATCTACACAGGCATATTTATGTGATTAATAAACCCATTAAATTATACGAGAAAGAAAATAGAAATAGAGAGAATTCAGGATTCTTTGATGAATAAAAAGTAAAAAAAAAAACAATAGCATTTATTCAAAATAAAAATCGTTGCTATCACTTTTTTATATAAATTTAACATATCTGTGGTGAATAAAAGTTTTTTTTTTTTTTTTTCGAACAAAAAAAAAAAGATCAAAAAGAAAAAAACAGTACTGACCCAAAACTTTTTCTGTTTTATATGTTGTTGTTTCATTTACTTTTAATTCATCAAAGAATGCTGAAAACATTTATCTCTGGTTCAAATTATATATTATATCATAAGAATGATTTCGGCTCATGTGACACTGAAGACTGGAATAATGGCAGATGAAAATTCAGCTTTCCCACCACAGGAAGAAATTATATTTTAATTTTAAACCTGTTATTTTAAATTGCAACACTATTTCACAGTATTACTGTTTTTACTGTATGTTTTATCAAACAAATGCAAAATTGACGAACATAAAATCTTACTGATCCCAAACATATATATATATATATATATATATACACACACACACACACACACACGCACACGCACACGCACACACACACACACACACATTAATTCATATGTATTAGTTTTAATGGACATGACCAAAACATATATTTTTAACCCTACATGTCACTGTTAAAATAAAATGGAAGATGAAGCTCTTCTTTTATGGAGAAAGAACAGGACTTTCTAGGAATTCCCTCCAGCTGTTCTCTGGGCATCCTTTAACCTGCAGGGTTTTTATTGATCAGTGTCTAAAGACACAGATCGACTGTCAAATGTTCATTCAGATTATCACAGGAAAGCCTGACTCATGTATGACCTCAGGCAAGATATTCATTATTAAGATCGGTGCCCTTTGCTGTCATTAAACTGCACTGGCCAAACACAGTCAACAATGGGCTGCTTGATTCGAAACAATGTCTCTTATGACAGCTGTGTCATAAAAATGGGACATCAATACATTTTTTTTTTTTTTTTTGGTTAACTGCCAGTACCTTACCGCCACAACATATGGATCTCTGACATAACAGTTCGTTTTTTTCCACCTCCCATTCTTATCTTTGTGGCCAGGTCTGTCAGAGTTTTACTCAGCGTGATCAATATCACACAAGCAGTACTGGTGTTTAACGTCCTTTTGGTGGTTTTAAGCAGGTGTAGCTTTGTTAAAAGGTGAGCAACCTTTAGGTTTGTAGGGTTCGCAATGCATTTGATGATCACGGCAAAACACACAACAAATGCTTTATCTGCAAGTGTCAGTTAGATAATAAAAATGCAAAATACACTGGAATGAAATGTGGCTCATCACAAACAACCACAAAGAAAGTTGTTGTGCTCAGTTCCTGGTGTGGGGCTGATCGAGGGGCCTATTTAAGAGCCATTATCTGAATTAGCAGGAAAGCCTTTTAAAGACAAGAAGCACAACAAAAACCACCAAATAAACTGCCTCTGTTTTCCTCTTCCTTTGTGTTTTGGAACTTGCTGAAAGGGATGTTGAGTTGCGGCTATTCGCTCAAGAACGTGGTATCGGTGCTTTGCATAATGTGGTGGTCTATAACAGGAGGCAATAATGCAGTGCTTTCTGCAAGCTTATCATTTGTGGTTTTGTGGCCAAAGGTACTTTCAGCCACCAAGAGCATCATGGTCAGAGGAGATGACACGGTGCGTTTCCTGATGTTCACAGTCAATTCCTTGGTTTAATTATTAATGAAATACACCTACATTCACAAAGGAATCCCTAAGATGAAAAAAAGTAAATTAAAGGTTATTTGATGATTTTTAAAAGGTTATTTAATGGAAACTATAAGTGAATAACACACTCCGTAGACATAGCATCTCTTTTTATGAGCATGGCACGTTATTTAAACAAGCAATAGTGCTGTAATACTGAAAAACAGCAGTCAATATCACATCTCAGACAAAATTCAACCAGTTGCTTTGTATATTTTTTTCCACCAATAAAAATAGTGCCAAAAGGCCTATCAATATGACAGGATGCCCACCTTGTTTACATGACAGAGCCAGCAATAATGACTAACTTCAACAAAATCCTTCTATCTGCTGAGATGAACAGTCTTTAACCCCAGAAAAGATTACAAATATGAACTACTCCGAATTGAGATTGGCTGCACATTTTGACCGAGGAATGGTGTCTCACTTAATTGGCCTTTAGAATAGAAAAATTGACATCTCATGAGACTCATTTTAATTTGCATGAATAATGTGGAGGTGATACACTCTGATGCGCTGAGATCTGATTACACAAAATATTGTTTAAACCACAGGGTACATATATAAAGCAGCGGTTGAGAAGCGTGGCACTAAACATGTTTAATGGCAGAGGGCAAATCACGGGCAGGTCTTTCCCATGGCCTTTCCAATGATCAAGAGGAAGGAGGAATTCTTCATAAAACTTCTGATACAAAAGACAAACTGTCTCTTGCATGCCTCCCGAGACCGGAGAACACCATCTCTTGAATATTTCACGGCTGTATCAATGTCAGAGAACATTTCCTGCTGACTCCCGACTGCTCCGCGTTAATGAATATTAAGCGGGACATTTTCCTTTGGGTGAAAGGTCCCTTTATTTATTCTCTTTATTGTCTGAAACCATCCCTGATTCCATATTTCAGAGCCGCATTCTTTCCACTCATTTGTTTGAGACCTGTAGATCTTTCGTTTGGGCCAACTCACACAAAATCCTTCATGTGCTGACACTCACGTTGTAGCATGAAAGAAGTCACAAACTCAGAGGAAAGGAGAATAGGCAAGTATCTGATATGTTCATTGATTAATTAATGGCGTAAAAAGACTACAAATGCTCACCAGCTTCACAGATCAATTTGTAGGCCAACCTGGAAGGTTCATTCTTCTTTTGAATTTAAAATTGGATTTCACAATGCTGGTTACAAAAAAAATACAGTACATCAACAATATTGTGCAACATTTTTCCAAAAGAAGAAGAAGAAGAAGAAGAAGAAGAAAACTTGCTTTTAAATCAGAATTTTTTTTATTTTTATTTTTTTTTTCAAATCTCCTTATGATGTAATTTCCTGCCATGGAAAAGCACTGGGAGATCAGGTGATCAGGTGACTAATATCCACTCTAACACGGCTATCATATTTATTTATTACATAATAAATAAATGTATCCCCACACTGAACTGGTCAAATATTAAATAAGTGCTGGATTCTCTCTGCATTATTCAGGTATTGGATCCCTTCATTCATCCACATGTTTAAAAGCACGGAACGTCTCTGGCTAAAATGCACTAATGATTTCCAGGCCCTGGGAGCTTTTGGAATTAAATTTTTTGACAAAAATATCAGCATCAGAAAAAGGAAATGAAAGTTATCATTACTGTCAGGACATTATCGCAGCCTCACTTAACCTGCCATTCAGTAAAATGTATTATTTATGTTCCTTCTCTTTTATTTGGAGACGGGAGGGTTCTGAATTTTTCTGTCTGCTGTATGCGAGTTGCTATTAGGAAAAAAATGAACTTTTTGAAACATTTGCACTGTCATGTTTAAATAATTATCTACTAAAATTGAAAACTGGCACATTTACACTATTGGTAGAATCAATAGTATAAATGAATACAAGTATGGGTGGAAAATATATTCTGCATTTTAAATGCCCACTGTTACATTCTTAAAGGGACAGTTCACCCCAAAAATGAAAATTCTGTCATAATTTACTTTGGAAATCTCTATGACATGAGGGAGAATAATTGATAAAGGAATTATACCTTTGGGGTAAATTAACCCTTTAACTGCATGAAATTGGTACACTGCATGTTTAGAAGTTTACATTTGCATCTTCTAAATTAAGAGAATTGTGGGTTTCAGGCTGTACACAATTAAAGCCAAATTCTGTGCCGTACACTACACAATTTATGTTTACCAACAGCGAGAAGCCAGTTACTGTGTTTCAGTCATTTTGTCTTTTATTGTACACGCTCTGTTTTCTGACAGGTCTTATTTTCAGTATTGAGGGGTTCAAGCACGGCAATGTGTGATTACAGCATTTGAGTGTCATTCGACATCTGGAGATTCCAGACATCTGTGTGGATGAGTGACTCTATTCCTCTCTGCCTCTGCACACTCACACACATATGGTATCATCAGAGAAGCTTTAAAAACATGTTAGCCAGCTCCTCTCTGAATCCAATCACACATTTTCACTTCTCCTGAAGAGCTTCACTACCACGTATGCTAGATAGAGGTCTAGCAAGACAGCAATTGCTTCTGTTAATAGACATTGACGCATACATTAACAATGTTAACCACAGAAAAACCACAAAGAACTCTGAAATTTCAATTATTTTCATAGACAGAATGAGATTTTATCGAGAATCAATGGAAACTTTTATTTTAATCTACTGACAGATGGAATGATAGAAAGATAGAACGATCGATAGAACGACAGACAGCTACATACATGCATAGACAGATAGACAGAATGATAAACAGACAGATGATAGATAGATAGATAGATAGATAGATAGATAGATAGATAGATAGATAGATAGATAGATAGATAGATAGATAGATAGATAGATAGATAGATAGATAGATAGATAGATAGATAGATAGATAAGCCCAATCTTCTCTCAAAGCAAAAATAATGAATGTCAATTAACACTGACCAAGAGTGGATCATTATATCACATGCAATAACCTGAATGATAGAATAATAAAGAGCACTTTATTTAGAATTAGGCCGGTGTGATTCCAGCAGGAGAAGATGGATGTGTGGAGATAGACAGATCTAATTAGCCTTGTACTAAGTCCCAGTGCTGTTCTCCTCGTCTTCTCTAGCCAGTCTCTACAGAGGTATATAGTGCTGCTAATCCATGTCCACTGCTTAATGACTGCAAATCGCTGATATCTGCTGCTGATGAATTGCTGAGAAGATTAATCTCCTATCCCTTTTCACCAGAAAACGGATAACCTTGGAAGAGTGAAGTATGCAGCATATTTTCCCAATCAGAAAATAGATTTTCGTAATCATTTTTAATCATTTAATTTTTTTCATCATTGCCACATTTGACCAGCAGTGCTAATAAATACGCTTTACAGTTAAAGGTAAATTTTGAGATGCATTTGCAATATACTGTAGAACAAGAAAAATGCACAAAATTCAGGGGAGTCTGAGGAAATGTGGGTAAAGCATAACTGGCAAATTAATCTCAACCTTTAGAAGTGGGAAAAGTCAAAAGGGACCGCTGAAGGGAGGGTAAATGCCCCTTTGGATGGTTGCCAACTGCTGCCATCTTAGAATTTACATCTGTTTACTTTGCAGCTTAAAGCCACTCATTTCTTCACAGCTGAGGTTTGCCGACCCATGCATCTAGCCCCTTGGCTGAAAAATCTCTCAGTTCATCCTTGTCCTTTTTTAATATAATATAATATAGAAAGAAAGGGTAGTTTTCACAAAGGATGCAACTAAAAAGCTTTAAAGGGAGAATTCACAAAAAAAAAAAAAAAAAAAAATTCAAACGTAGTAATCATTTATTCACTCGCAATGGAAGATATTTTGAAGCATGTAACCAAAAAGTTCTGGTGGTCATTGACTTCCACTGTATGAACAAAATATTAGACATTTATCAAAATACCTTTTTAATGTTCCATAGAAGAAATTTATAACATTTTGGAATGACGTGAGGTTGACTAAATCATGACAGAACTAATATTTAGGGGGAATTTTCCCTAAAAGACCCAATATACAAATGCATGTTTCCCCTTGTTTTGTATGTTGCTTTTAAACACCTAGTTCAAAACCTCTAAATTAGAATAGTTTTGTGAAAGCTAGAAACCAAATTAACACTTAAATATAATATTTTTATTATCAAGTCTTCTGTAGCCATGGATTTAAAGTTTAAAAGATTTAAAAACTGATCAAAAATAAATCCCCCTCCCTTTAAAAAACATAACTGGAAAAACTAGCCCCAGTTGCCCAATAATAAATCTGTGGCCCTTGAAAGTCTTCATTTTATTTTTCACTTTTGATATAATTAACTATTTTGTTGCCTTTTATGTGGTATTGCATTTATCATCCTCATTTATGAGTTTACATTGTGAACAAATTAAATCATACAAAAAAAGTGCATTAATGCATCAATATTAGAATATTGTTGTCTAGCAGAAGCACACCACAACCTATATTAACTGCCTTACATTCACATTAGAACCTTGGATAGGGACTGGACACACAAGCTGTCATGAAACATTGTTAGACCACAAGGGGGAGGAAAGGGCCGGCTGTTAGCCATCCTTCTCAGTTCCACCAGCAAGAACGAGGGAAGTCTCATACATGATTAAACTTTACTGGAAACACTCCACAGAGACTATTGATATTATTGTGAATTCTGACTCTGCAGAAGCAGCCTCTTTTAAACAGTCATGGCAAACTATCATTCCAAAACATTTGAACACCATTTATACAATCTTCCAGAATATATCAATCACTGTTTTTGTTTTAGGATAAATCTAGAATTCTGCTGCCTATAAAAAAAAGGAAACTACTGTACTTCATAAACAGCTCTTAAATTGCGTAATCTGTGACAAAAGTGGAAACAACTGTGGAAACAAACTCATGTTGTTTTATAAGCATTCACCTTAACTGATCCTCTCTTCTGATTATCTAAACCGATAATCCTCTTCACAGTTAGCACAAATTTGTGTTCAAATTTGCGTTTGCCTTACAGCAAGGTTCATTTTTCAAATTGCCAAGACTGGTTTGCCAGGTTTTCAGTCATTTTCACATGGAGATACTAAACGCATTCCCAAGCAGTTAAACTTCTCCAGCTACTCTAGAATCACTTCATCTTTGCAAGCAGCTCCATCTGTATCTCTCTTTCTCTCAGTACGACCTTCAACTGTGGACCCAACAGAGGCACAAGATCTGTCATACTCCCCTAAGAATGCCCTTATTCTCCACCATATCATAGTCTTATCACAGATGATTATTCGTTAACTAACTCTCCTTTAATTAACTCCTGATTAGGTATTAATATCAGACTCTGGATTGCATGCTAGCAGTTGCTTTTAATAAGTGGATTAGCCCTAGTGTCTTACAGATTTTTTTTTTCTTCTCTGTCTTTACTCAAGCTAAAATCTTCTCTCTTCTTGAGTCCTTGGCTCTTGGCCAGAAGAAATGTTCTGCTAACAAGTTTCTTCTTGTGGTCACAGGCGTAAGCTATTAAGTGTGAGCAGAGCTGCAGACTGTTTGTCATTCAATGTTGTCAGTTTTAAAAGTAATGGAATAAAAAGGCTAACTTTAGAGGGTCAGATCACAATAATTAGCCTAGGGTGTTCTAATATCTAGGAGGCATCACTGTTCTGAAACTGTAATTTGCCAAGCAACAAACTATTCATTATGTAAAGGTAAATGGTGTAATTTCTGCTTCCTCAAGTGGCATCAAATACAATTTTGAAAAAAATATTGACAGGTGTCCTGAAAATTCCTCTCATTTGCCACAGGGAATTTTCTGAACACGTATGAATCATTAATTCAATGATCCTACAAATATACAGTGCCATTTCAAATTTGGGAGTCTATAAAATGTGTTTTTGTAAGAAGTATATTATGCTCTGCAAGACAGCATTTATTTGATTAAAAAATACAGTAAAAACAGTAATATTGTGAAATATTTTTACAATTTTAAAATAGTCATTTTCTATTTTAATGTATTTGGAAATGTAATTTATTCCAGTCATTCCTCCAGTCTTCAGTGTAAATGTTGCTGAATATTTTTGTGGAAACAGTGATACAATTCTTTCCAGGATATATGAATAAAAAAGAACAGCATTTATTTGAAATTGAAGTGTTTTGTAATGATGTATCAATTTAATTAATAAAAGTATGCATTTCTTTAAAAATAATTATATCTTTCCCCAATGATACTACAGAAAGATTGTAAGAAACTGATGTAAAAACGGTGATTTAGGAACAAAGCTTTTTATGTAAAATAAGCATTTATAAAAAGTTACTGTTAAACTACTGAAATAATTAATTATCACAACTAATAGTTAGTTACTCCCCAATACTTGTGTGATGCAACCAAACCTCAATGTTCTGCTGTGGCTGTTTATGTAAAAAGGATCATGGAAAACCAACACAATATATTTCATAGATTTGACAAACCATATTCCAAGGAACAGTTAAAAACAAATTATGCGTAATGCGATGCAAATAAGGTCCAACGCAGAAGTTTCCTCCTCTAAATTTCTCTTCAAAGTTCATTAAACTTCATTTTAGCCTTCAACTGACAATTATCAACATATCCTGAAAAGCAGATTTCCGGTACACAAGACACTGTCTCTTCAAATTATACCCATACAGGCCTGGAAGACGGTGTTTGTACTTTCCAGGGGAATAACCGGAGATAATAACGCCACTCATTTAAGGCCACCCCTGCGAAACCTCGACCAGTACCTGTCTCCCGAGTGTCATAAAGACCCTTTCTTGTTCTGCCTGCATGTCATAACTGGGGTTTGTCATTTGCACACAGCAGTCCTTAATTACAGGCTTTTAAGCTGCACTTCAGGACCACAAGCCTGTGAAAAGTTCTGAATTTCCTCTCTGGAGGGCTGACAGCAACTGCAGCTAAATGGGTGTAAAGTGACTAAAAAAATTTCAACTCAGCTGACAAATTAGATGTGTCTGTGTCGGCCACAGATGGGTGCCGTTAACCTGTCGGGACACAGTGTCATGACATTAACGCACTTTGTCTGTGGCTCTCTGTCACCGCTGCGCACCTCAAGTGGTCGGCAGCCTTCATTTAAACTAATGTAATTAGGGGCTCTCTTTGTGCTGAGTGGGTTGAGTCACATGACATTCTAACACATTTGCATAATTCTAGAGTAGTTCGATGTCTCCATGGGAAAAAGAAAAAAGAAAAAAAAACGCTTTATTCGGTCTCGTTCAGTCTGGGGTCAGTTAAATAATCACATTCTAGGGACATAATGAGTGGTCATACTTCATCATACACTAATATTAGGACATATCTGAACCAAGGACATCATAAAACAATAGATTTTTCCATTCAACAGGTTTTAAAATGTTCTGTCACCTCATACGAACACCAAAAGAACCATTTTCAGCTGTGGTGTCATTCTTTGTAAGCTGTAGTTCAGAATGTAACACTGTGAAACTTATATAAGGCCCTCAAGGTATAGCACAGCAAGAACTGACAATCTGGTGTTTGGCCCTACAAGCCTATTCACATGAGAAACTAGATATTTTACAGCACAGGATGAAGTAAAGTCCTTGATAATCTACAGTAGAAGAACCATTTACGATGAAACTGTACCTCGAGTGTTTGACCCAAATACGTTTAAAGTGACCCTTTGACACACAACAGCCAATGAGGGTGTTATCAGACTGTGTTTTTGTGTTTGTGATAAAATTATTTTCAAAGTTCCCTTTTGAAAATGTAGTATTTTTGTGTCCTGTAATCTCATCAGTATTCACATCCTCCATGCGGGCAACATTAGAAGAGCACAATTACAATGTTTCATAGCATTATATTGGGTGAAATAATTCATGTTTCAAAAAAAAACATTTCACATCTATACAAAATCCTCTCACAAACTAGTTTTGTTTTGCATAAATGTCAAACTTGCTGCTTGAAAGCATTTGCATTGATTTACACAGAGGTTTTTAACATGGCCATTATGAATCTGTCACCCTCGGGACACCCCTACCACAGCATTCATCCACCTATGTCATATTTGTTAAGAGCATTTTGGACGTAGGCCAGGAAAAGCCACTTCAGGATTATCTTAAGGTTTAGCAGGAGTGATGAGTGAATTTAGGCTTGAGTAGCCATATCAGACTGCAGCTTTAATCTCCCTGCTCACACTTCTCTTTCCTTAATATCCAGATTTTAAAAACAAAATACACCTTATTAAACTTAAAGAGGAAAAAGTCAAAATATAGTTTTATGAAACCGTCTTCTACCTCCATTTTCTCAGAAAATGCTTGTTTTCGCTTCTATTTCTGTATGCAATTGAACTCTGTATGACTGGTTATCCTGTGGTGGAAAATCCTAAATGATATGATGATATAACTGATGTACAAAAGGTAACCGGTTGGCAAAGTTTCTGTTGGCGATTCATTTTCAATGACAATCACTAACTGCAACAGAAGGCGCTCCATCTTGTCCAGCGTGTTTCCGCTCCTGCGCCACATTCACATCGAGGCTCGGTTTTAATCACTCAGCATGGTGCAAGCTACAAAGGTCAAGCCCATTGATTAAGTGGATAAAAGGGTGACTTCTCATCTCTCATTCAAGACAGATAAATGCTGTATTTTTCCGGCAAGGGACAGTCATTTACACAGCCAGTCCTGCATATTTTGGAATACACAAAGACTTTATTTATTTATTTATTTATTTTAATATGAAAAGAACATTTCCAACCAAATTTTTAAGGAGATATTAGCAACGCCTCAGAATTCCAGTTGTGGCCAATTTTGTCCTTAAAATACTAGCATGGTAAAATCAGTGCAGTGTATGGTATGCTTATCATGTTATAAAATAATTGTAATAAGCCAAGCTAAGTCAGGCTGTTTACAGTTTACATGTGCAATATTAATAAACTGTAATAATTATTAATAATAGTCAATAATGTATTTATATTATGAATAATAGTGAATTCATATTAATAACAAATATTAGTTGAGAAGAAAAATTATAATTATATTAAACCATTATTGATAATTTATTAAATATAATAATTACATATAAAGAATATTATATGTATTATATGTATAAGAATAACTACTAATTATAATCAATATTGATTAAATATAATTAATATGATCCAACATATAATTAAATAAATAACAAATAATAGTCAATTATGTATTTGTATTAATATTTTATAAAATGTATATATATATATATATATATATATATATATATATATATATATATATATATATATATATATATATATATATATATATATATATATATATTAATATTTATTAATTGATATTATTAATAAATATTAAAGTAATTATTAATAAATAATAGACAATAAATTATTTCATGGCAATTATTCATAATTTAGCCACTTAATCAGTGCAACAGAACTTTTCATTTCTTTTTCTTATTAACTCACAATATTACAGAAAATGAGCAGAGTCTGCCCACAGAATGGAAACTGTTCAAATGTCCATACGAATAGCTGGTAATGCAACTGCATGAAGACAATTCCAAGATAGTGTTTCAGCATTGTCCATCTCTATTTCTGACCCTGAGGCCCAAGCTACTCAGCCCTGCTCTCATCGATTGGTGTCAGTTGGCCATTGCTATGAGAACTGAAATGTCCTCTGGGTTACTATGACATCATACCCCCTTTGACCTTGTCCTCACATAAGTCCGTACAATAGAGAGTGTGTGAAAAGGCATTCAACTTTTTTTGTCCGATTGCTGGTTCTGACACAGATACTCCTCAGCGAGGACAGCGAGAGGGAGACAGCACTCCATCCCTCTTCAACAGCAAACACTTCATGTGCTTCTCTCAACCATAGGGACCCATAATAGAAACCCAGGGGCCTATTTAAAATTTCATCTGATCCTATTAATTATTGTGAAAAGTGTGTGTCAAACTCAGGTTGATGGTAGTCAAGCTCTTCCTGCCATTTTAGGGAGATAAGATGTCAGTTATCTCTTTGGGAGGTTAATAGACCAACCACATAATCCTTTCCCTTCTCTGCAGATTTTGTGGTATTTGCATTTGGTAAGCTGATATGGTCATTCACTTGAGAGTGTGACTGCATTCCTAATGAATTTCCACACCGCCTAAACCCAAACGAGAGAACAGGAAGCATCTCATCTCTCATTCATTATCTGTCTTCAGACATCCTCTAACATATGCTGCCACTTCTTCTGGAAACCTCTTCTGTTCATTTTTTCCCTTCATCCTCATCACCGGATTCTTGACGAACAGAGGATCCTTCACAAGGACCAGTTACTTAACTTTGGAGATTAATTAAATGTGTTTAATGCCGTTAAAGACGAAGCGTGTTATTTCTGCACCACTAGCGGTACCAAACAGAATTACAAAAATAACGTCTGTTGTCAAACAAGTTTGAAAACCTCCCCCATCTGTCACCTTTCGAACAAACTGCCCGACATCTTGCCATTTGATATTTTTTCGAGTAGCTGAACTGGTAGAGAAAGCCAGGGACATGGGTTTGATTCTCAGGGAAGACAAGTAGTTATAAAAACTAATGCAGCTTAAGTCACTTTGGATGAAAGTCTCTGTCAAATACATACATGTTTGGTCATGCTCGGTCAAGCTGATCAAACAATACCGTTTCTTGCCACTAGTTGTGCATTTAATTCTCTGTAGCATTGAATTTCATTTACATGCATTTGCTGACACTTTTATAAAAAGCTGAAACCATATAAAATCCATATATGAAGATGGTGTTGTAGATTACAGAAAACCAACACTTTGTGGAAAGAATTGTTGACCAACAGAGAAAACAACAGAGAATTGTGGGAACTAAGCTTCCCAACCTGGACACAGTTTATGCAAACCATCTTCATAAGAGTCCTAGGGACATCATCAAGGATCCAACTAATCCGTGTCAAAGACTGTTTGAGCCCCTTCCATCGGGAAAAAGATACAGAGCAATTAGAACATGCACAAACAAACTGAGAAATAATTTCTTTCCCAGAGCTGTAGCCTGTAATATCACACCTTCTCCCCTTACACACACACACACAAACACACACACACATAGCTGTGGGACTTAACTGAAGACGGTTATTATTATTTCTGCAATACCTTTTTCTTTTGGACAATATCTGTTGCACTGTACTGTTTGCACAATCCATACCCACTGTACATATATTATTTTGCATATATCGTTGTATTTATATTATCGTGTAATTCATCTTGGGTATTCTTATATTTCTTCAGTGCTGCTGGTCTCTGAGAACTACCAAACAAATTCCATTGTATTCTTATAATGACAATAAAGTTTCTTATCTTATTTTAATTAATCACATCCAAAACAATAGGAGGGAAACATCTCCGTAGCATACAAGACTGCAGCCAGTTACTAGAGGCGTAATCGGCTGTGAGAACACTTCAGTTCCCAAACATTGTCAAGGAGCTCTGATCAAGGGCTTGCTGTGCTTCTAAATAAACAGTGACAAAATGATGGCTATTAACCCCATCTACCTCATTTGCTGCCCAATTGATTTAAAAAGCACTAGGCATGGACTAATTCCTGTGAGAAAGAAAAAGAAAAAGAAAAAGAAAATGCACCTAGTTGATATCTCAGAGAGTCATTTACTAGCCTGTTGTATGAGTATTATTATTGTAAACACATTTATAACATGCATGTGAGTGTTTCTTCTTATCTTTGCATACATCTTGATATATATATACACATGTATACACACACACACACACACACACATATATATATATATATATATATATATATATATATATATATATATATATATATATATATATATATATATATATATATATTTGCCCTTTTGTTGCCCTTTTTTAATGAATTGAGGGAAAAGGGTTGTGTGTAAATCAGGCAGCAGGCGGGGGTATTTTAACGCTGCTATCATCGAGGTAAGAGTATGTTTGCCCTTCAATCACACGATGCCAGAAAAAACAAAAATCAACATCAACAGTCATTTCATTCTCTCTTCTGACATGCTCACTAAAGCTAAAAGACATTCCTATAATTCAAGGTGAGCCCCTTATGCATATTCATAAGGGCCATTACCTTGAAGAGGAATGTCAAAACTCACCAGAAGGAGCATGCTTTGTTTTTCCAAGGATAAATGTGTACATGTTTGTGTTACCACGATGACACTCTTTCAAGGGATGTGTACACAAATCAAAAACTGCTTGTATATCAGTATATGCTCTCTCTCTCTCTCTCTCTCTTTCTTTCTCACACATGCACAAATGAGTTTTTCTTCCGATGAATGTATCTGTCAACTACTCAATAATGATTTATCATTCTACCTCTAGCTCTACTAGAACAATGGGCAAACAATGAACAGCTTCCTTCCCAGAATTCCTAGCACCTTGACCCCCCAAAAAAGGAAAGACAATGTCCTGAAATCACTTTCGAAATCATCTGGGAGCTTTTGATTCTATTTATATATTTACAGCACACAATGTCCGTCACAACTCAACATAAAAAAAATACATAATAATAATAATAATAATAATAATAATAATCTTAATGACTCTAAAATTATTAAATGGTCATACAGTAGATACATACATAAATAAATGAATAATTTATTAAAACCTCATGTTAAATTTAGACTACTCAAAATGTTAACATGTATTAGTATATGTAGAATGAACATGAACCAAGATAAATAAATGCCTTAAAAGAACTGTTCATTTTAAAGCTAACTTTTCAACATTGAATCAATTCACCCTACATTGTTTAACTCAGAAATACATCAGATTCTTACATGTTGCAAAGTGGCATTTTTTATGTTGAGGAAAATGAAAGTAAAAAGTAGATTACAGTAGATTAAAACACCTGACGAGCTCCAGAGATCACCTCACAGGCTGTAGCCCAGCGTGGAATCAGTCCACATGTGTGAAGTGTACCAAATTTTCAGCCCCTGTTCAACAGCTCAAGACTGTCTGGTCTCAACCCTTCCCCCACCATGTCCACCCATTCCTCTCTCAGACAGAATTACAAGCCATTACACACCTGTCTGGACACCGATGAACTTGAACAATAACCCCAGGTCACAGGCTGGGCCACTTGAGAGCCAGGAACAGGCTTTTGAAGGGACTTTCTTCCACAGCTTAAGGGCTGGTGTAGAGCACACAGAGCCAGACACATTTACACCAGCACGTCTCATTGTACTTCTTCCACACAAACACCACTTAAGGCTTTTCTGTCACTATGAAAGGACAAGAATAATATTTAGTTAGCTTAGTTTATGAGATATTTCAGATAACATCTTTTTGTCAAATCAATACGTAATATAAAAATATTTGTACGTGAGTGGTGGTATAAAAAATAAATAAAAAATAAAAAACAATTTCCCCTCCAAAATAAAAAATCAACAGACAATATATGACAATATAAAAGGAACTTCACATTAAGAGTCTTGACTGTAACAGAGCGCTCAGAATTTGAATGCACTTGGTTAAATTATTGGTCTCCGTTGTGAGTTTTCACCTGGAATTAATTATTCCTGTATTCCTCATATTAATCCTGACATTTACACATCCAAAACTGTCAATATGCTCAGTCTGCTTGAATAAATGGCATGACAGTCTTCAACAACTGGGGGCTTTAATTGTGAAGAGGTTAATTTTGTCTTTAGACCTTAAAATGAAACCTCTGCCACCCATGTAACTAGATAACATTTCACCCAGAATGTGACTTTCACATCCTCTCTAACTCCTAATTAAAAGTAAACTCCTCCTATTCTGGCATTGAAGTGCATTGTAAATCAGCACAGCTGCGGAAAACACCTTACAAAGACACTAGCATACATACTTTGTTTTAAACCTGTACAATATACCCAAAATAAAAGCATTTCAGTTTTTACTTAGAAAAGCCCCTGAATAAAAAAAAAAATTAAAGCATTGTTATTCTGTATTTGTAATAAAATAAAAATAAAAATAACTTTCTAATATCCAATTCTGATATATATATATATATATATATATATATATATATATATATATATATATATATATATATATATATATATATACATAGATATATATATATATATATATATATACATAGATATATATATATATATATATACATAGATATATATATATATATATATATATATATATATATATATATATATATATATATATATATATATATATATATATATATATATATATATATATACATATTTTTTTTCTTAAATGTATAATACACACACACACACACACACATATATATATATATATAATTGTAATATATTAATATATTAAATCATGTTCTTCAACTTCCATATTGGCATGGAAAATGTTGCTTCAGACCATTGTATCATTAGAGTTTTACGTTTCTAAAGTGACACACAGCTGTGCTTGCTTTGGACTTGCTGTCTAACATTCATAAATTTGTCAACTTGATACCCAGCTCACCTCTCCGACTTCTGAGGTCAGACGTCACGACAGATCTGTCAGTGATTCATGTCATTTTCTTGTCATTGAACCAGCTGTCCAGACCACATTTTAGTTAACGGGGTCTTTCTGTGACAAAACAGCTTCTTTGACCTAATTGAAGAATTAATTATTTTCAAAATATTTAGCAGATCAGACAAACCCACATGGTGTTCCCAAAAGTCAAGTTTCAACAAAGAAAAAGAGCTCTTTTACAAAAGAGAATCAAACAAATCAAGCTCTACTTGTGTTTAAGGAGAGGCTTATCTAAAACTCAGGATGGAGTCTTTCTTGTCTGAAGAGGTCAAAGGTTATGTTAACTTTGGGAGTATCATCAGGGCTGCCGGCCCCCTCGGGGAAGTAAACTTGACCCACCTCTGACCTCCACAATGCAGGTCGGCTCTGGAGATCACGACCCGAGTAGTCTGTCTGCTTATCGTCAGCGGTTTAACACCCCCTCCGTCATCATCAATCAGACACAGCCATCTTTACCGGCCCCCTAATCAGCACTGCCATCAATAACCACACCGCTGACTTACTATTCAGCGACTGCCACGTCCACCGCACACCTCACATTAATCGTAGACATTAAGCCAAACTATCTGGACTGTCAGGGAATTATTTGATAAAGCTGTAAAAATAAAGCTTATATTATTTAGTGCGTAATTTTATCCAAAACCGTACATTCTGTTTTAAAAAGCAGCTTTAGACTGAGAGATTGGTTAATCCTCTATTAAATGAAAAGCGCTAGAAATAACAGCACGGCTATTCATATCGAAGGCTATTAAAAGCACACAATCCTAGTCTATGACTGTTATTCTAGTTCTTTCAAAACACAGAATATTCCTGCCGAAGATGGATTTTTTTTCTTCCAATATATAAAAACTAGTATGAGAAGTCCCTTTAGCAAGTGGACAGAAGCTGAGACCTATCCACAGCAGAGCATTTATCAGCCCCCTAAGTGGCTGTAACAAAAGCAATGCTCCCTGGGAGAGAACCTGACAGCAGTTTTCTCCCTTATCGATCGCCACGCTCGCTATGAGTGCTCCAGTTTATGACAAAAGAGTTCACGACACCACAGTCAGAAAGTCAATAACGTGATAAATACTCTCCTTCTGTTGGTCCCTTGTCCGGCACTTTACCAGGCATTTGCCATGACAGTTATTACTGCTGCAGTAAATCTGTGGCCAGTAGAGAAGAAAGAGAGAAGGAGACAGAGAGAGAAAGACAGAAAGGGGGAAGGTTGGGAATTCCAACGCCAAATTTATTAACCCAGGATGCTGTTTACTTAATTTAAAGACTCGCCACACACTGACAGTCAGAAAGATCTGAGGATTTGAGTTTAAATAAATAGTTTAACCAAAAATCGAAATGATAATTCATAGTAATAATTCATGTTTAAAAGTCCAGACAAATTGTGTACCTTAGCCCAAGTCGCCTAAAGCAGTAACAAATTCAACTGATTTGTACAAAAGTGAAAATATGATACAGTTGATTAACTTGACAAATAGGACTAAACGATTCATTCACATATTGGATTGCTTCATTTACTCCGGTTCAACCCAGTGACTAAATTACCCAGTCACTAACAAGCTCTCTGGAAGGGAAGAGTATTAGTGAATGACTTTGGTCTGCTCTTTACAGAAAGCTTCTTATCACCTGAAATATGGTGCACAAATTGTATAAATGAAGAAACGTATATACATTTGGAATGACATGAGAGTAGATGAATAATTGATTTAGGGGACACATCTATGTCCCTGTGGATTTCCTGCGTAGATTAATTTATATCCCAGCAATACTATTTCCATGTCACTTGCAATGTAACAACTGTTAGCTCATCTTTTAAATTGAAATTATTTAATGAAAAACTTTATTGCATTTGCGCTTAAAAGATTTTCTTTCATAGAAATGTGACATTTCAGCCTGTTTGCCATTTAAGGGAATTAATGTAACGCAACACATGTTTATAGTATTAATATTCTCAGTGACACTTGTTTTATTTGAATATTTTATTTTTATTTAGTATATTTTCAGAGAGACAGCTAAGCCCTAATCCAAAATAAATCCGGTTAATGTTGAAATGGCCATGTCCCTCTGCTTGGAATAACATTAATCAATACGGAAGATTATGCCGATGGAAATTAAGTTATGTAAAATGCCTCATTCCTGTACCAGATTAATATATCCTTGCATATTTATACATCTGATATTGTGAAGAAAATCACATTACACTGTGTAACCTCAAAAACCTGCTAAGTGTCTTGCAAGAGAAACGTATCACATGGAGATTATTAGTTTACAGAGCACATTGCAAGACACTGCTCCCATAACATACAGCTCAAACCTTCCTGGAGCTATAGAGAGATCATGCCAACAGGGGCTGTCCAGAAATGACAAGTCTGAGATCAAATCCATCCCTGAGGAGCGAACTATCACACTGGATTTACTCCAGCAGTGTGGTGGGTAAATACCTGGAACAGGTTCCTGTCGTGAACACAGACCTTCCAAATATGAACAGCAGTCAAAAACAGAACCATGCTGTTAAAGGGAGGGAGTGAATGAAGAATGAACATTTGCTGACTCATTTCTGTAATTGAACAACTAGGTCGAACTAAACAGCATGTGTCTCTCACCAGGGAGTACTTTTATTCCTAAACAGGTTTTAATGCAATAGCTCACCCAGAACTATAAATTCTGACATCATTTATGCACCTGCATGTGGTTCCAAAATAGTGGGACTTGGTGTCAAGACTCACTAAAAACACATCATTAAAGGAGTACTGTAGTTCATTTTCAGAATGAAAATTCTGTCATCATTTACTCATCCTCTACTTGTTCCAAACCTGTATGTGTTTCTTTCTTCTGTTGAACATAACAGAAGATATTTTGAAAAATGTTAATATCCAAACAGTTGCTGTTTGGTGCCCATCAACTGTATGGATGGAAAAATCTTTCAAAATGTCTTCTTAAAGCTGTCCATATGGCCTGTGCAATATATTCTAAATCTTATGAAGGGATGCAATAGCTTTATGTAAGGAAGAGGGCAACATATGAATAACTATTTAATGTAAATTTTTGCTGAAGCTCTGAAATAAACTACTGTATAAAAAATAAGGGAATGCAAAAATGGCACTTTGTCGCCACTGGATGTTATGTTTCATTGCAAAAAACAAAGAACAAAAAGTCATAGTCATACAGCTCTGAAACAACACCAGGGTGAGTAAATGATGACCATTTTTATTGTAACTATCCCTTAATCACCTTTGAAGAAAATTTGCAAAAAAAAAAAAAAAAAAACATTCTTCCTCTCAAAAACTCAAACATCTTTGATTGTCAGTGTAAGTTAGTTAATGAAGGGTTAGTTTAGGGCGACCTTTGCCTCCATAAAAATACAGTTAATTTCTTCACCACTGATTAAAATTTCAGACCCCTAGACCTTGTGTTCCCTACTATAATATTGTCAGTCAAAGACAATTCTTACTTGATCTGCTAAATTTCACAGAAACTCTGAGAGAGAGTTTCCTGCTGCTCATAAAAAAATTCAAACATTCAAATTAAGTGGTTGTATATTCAGTAAAACTTCACTAATTTGTCTCATACCAACAGCATGCTTGCTGATTACTTCAATGTGTAACATACCATGGTTTCTTGCATTGAAAATCCTGAAAACATCCTGTGGAACTTAAGAAAATCTCAAAATCAGCCCTATGCAGCTGTCACATAGTAATTCATGGGATGGGCTATGGCACCAATATGTAAGGTGCCATAGATCAAAAGAAACCAAGTCTAAAAACCTATTTTGGCGGTTAAGCAATAGTAACAGGAAATATCCTGTTAACGTTCTGCATGTTGTTCAAACAAGTTGGCACTATCTCATCGAAACCAAAAGGATTCATATCCTCACTAAACTGCATAGTGCAGACGAGGGCAGAGTAACTCACAGAGACCCGCACACTGCCATGCCCACTGCGATACATATTAAACTGTTAAGTGATAATGACCAGAGAGAAGGTGAAGAGGTGGATCAGGATGTACGAAGAGATTAGGCCCTGTGCAGTTGCACTGTGCCAGAGTGCAGTCATGCATCGCAGTGAAGCTCTTGTTCTGCTTAGTCCCTGGAGTGAACAGGACACTTAAGGCTCCCTCTGATAACTTGTCTCACCATGCAGATGAGCCAAGAACTACCTCAGCCCACCAGATTTCCACACATTCGCGCACACACTCAGACACCAACTTCTGCTGTGGATGCGTTGATTTATACCTAGTCAAACACATGCATGCTGTTCGCATGCAAAGAGAGTCGCAGACTGCACTACTCACTATGATCCACAGTACCACACATGCTTACTATATCATCCTATTCCTACATAGCTTGGTGCAACTTATTCTGGGATTATTTTGGTTAAGAACCAGACACTTAGACAAGAAAATTCTCCTTTACTGATATGTAAAGTCTCCATTTTGGGGTGAATAAATTTAAAAAAGTTGAATGAAGTGGAACATACTTGGATAAGGTAGTTGAGGCCAGATCATTTGAGACAGAGTCAAGATCAAGCCCAAAAGATGGTCTACTTTAAGTCAAAACTTAAGAATCCAGACTGAACCCACATGCTCCTGAGTTAATAACAAGTTAATAACAAAAAATATATATCTTGACTCGGAAGCATGTGGACTTAGTCCTTTAAGTTATCGGTCTTAAGTCCAATTCAAACCTCTTCCTACAATGTCTCAAGCGAGACTCTTGATTATCTTTTAGATTAAAGGGCACAAACTTTGCTAACTTCAGCAAATCCAGCAATTGTTAGTGTTCAGTGTAGTAGCCCAACTTTGATACCCAGCGGACTGATAAAAACTTAGCAACTGCAAAACTCAAACACTTGCCATATGGGGCATAAAGAGTGCCAAAAGAAAAATGAACTTCTGGGGGATAGCAAACACATTCATAACATCATTGCAAAAACACATTTATGTGGCCAAGTGTTAATGGAGCATGCATACTCAATCAGATAGCATTTTGATCCTTGAGGTTGGGACTGGGTGCAACTACTGTGCCCTTTTGATACAGTATTGTCTTTGAGGAAGTCTTTCACCGGGGGGAAGATTCTACTAGCTTGTCTCCTCCGTTTGAATGTATTCATCCTCTTAGAGATTAGGTGACCTGTGTCACTAATATAATCTGCTGAATAGAGTCTCAGAGACATATGCATTAAATTCTGCCTGTCATCCTTAGGATATTCTTGACATTTTAAGGTCCCAATCAAGGTTTAGATCTCATTTCTGGAGCCGATGACCAAGCTCAGCAGTCAGACACATTGTGTCCGAAGCCTAAACTTAAATGTCTTTTTGGGAAGAGCAGATTGTCTCATTAGGTATGTTTCACATTATTTCTCCAAAGCTCCCATTTAAAAGAAAAAAATAATGTTACCTGAAGTATGGAAGATCAGCTTATCCTGCAAGCTGAAGAACTCTCCTCTAATCCTCACTGTCACTTTTATTCCACTGCAGAGCCAGAGAGTGCCAGTCCCATCAGAGTAGACCTATTCATGTTCCCCTGCCCTCTCCGTTCACACCGTGCCCTCCGCTGGCATACCACAATCCCCTGGACAAAGACAGCAGGAAATCTCTATTGTATTACAGAGCATCTAGAGTTACTTCCTAAGAGGAGTCTTAAGGAAAATAAATTTTGATAAGAACAAGGTAGTCATCATCAATCAGTCTTATGAAGAGTCCTGTACAAAAGGTGATAAAGCAGGGCTATCAGAACTTTAGCAGTAAATCCGGCAACATTTACCCTTTATCACAGGGTTTTAACATTCTTAACATCTGTCCTACTCATTGTGAATCGTTTAACTTTGAGCCGTATGATCAGATGTGATAATTACACTTAAGCATTTGGTTGACTGCTTTATCCGAAGCTACTTAAAGTGCATTCAAGGTATAAACCTTTGTGTTGTGGGAATCAAATATATATATATATATATATATATATATATATATATATATATATATATATATATATATATATATATATAGTTCGCTGTCAAGGGATCTTCGAACTGTGTCCTCTGAGGGGACACTATGGGGAACACCTCGTCGTGACCTGTGTCTGAAGCATACTTTGAAAAACGCCAACGTGTTGGCCGGCGACTGCCTCTGATGTCGATACCGGCGCGACTATAAATACGCGCCCGTAGGACCCGTCAATTATCTTCTTCGTCTTCATGGACTGTTTTGTTTGAAGCGTGCATCTGAGAAACGGCCAGAAAGGTAAGAGCGATCTATTATTGTTATCATGGCATTCACTAGCAAGGCATTTAAACAGTGTGTGCATCCATGTCAGCGTTATTTGACACCTGATGACACACACTGTCTTTGCATCTCTTGTTTGGGTGAAGAGCACACGCACAATGTCCCTGAGGGGGCGATCTGCGCGCACTGCGAGCGTTTTTCTGTGAAAAAGCTCCGCTCTCGTTTGTCTCTCTTTTCTTGGAAAGAGGGACAGCCATCTGGATCTCGCGGCTCAGGACCCGCCGTTGCCGAGGCACGGAGGAGAATGAGCTCGTGGGGATCACAGGTGGATCTCGCTGAGGAGTGTAGAGAGGGACTTTTCCTCTCACACTCTCCGGCGGCAAACGAGAGCAAACTTCGGGAGGAAGATGCGTTGTCATTAACCCATTCTGACACTGAAGTTAGTGCTCTGCTGGGTTCTACCCAGAAAGAGCAGGAGATATTTGAGAGTGGCGAAGAAGCTGAGGCTGAACCGCTCATTTCTCCTGCTCTGCGTATGGGGAGCTGTTAGAGGTTATGGATCGCGCCTCGGCAAAAAAAAAAAAAAAAGCTTGCCATGGAAGCGTGCCAGAAAGGTAACGTCACGAGGTCGACTCGATGAGCGTTATTTGTCTGACCGTAGCCCGCCAGCCCAGGTGAGCCTTCCTGTCTGACTTACATGCAGAAGTCGAAAAGGAATGGAAGATGCCATTTTTCTCTCCCATCCATCGGTTTCAGCATACGAGATATGCTGATATCAATGGCATGCACGAGAACGGCTATGAGATGCTGGATGGCTATCTCTCAGTGGGGGAACATCCTCTCTAAAATCTCCCTCTTTGCCATCTAAGCCCTTCCAGGATACATCCCACTTAAATGGTAAATCATACGCAGCAGCAGAGCCCGAACAACAAAGGGGTCCTGGCCCATCTCGATCTGAGGATCGAAGACGGGCGCAGAAGGCTAGTGTCGCGGCTCGCGCTCCTCCCCCGCCTGAGGGCAGGGGCAAGAGGAATCGCGGGTCACGAAGAGGTAAGCAGGGTCTGAGGGATGTGATTCAGACGAGGCAGCGTTCTCATCCGGATCAGAGCGATACCTAGGAGTTAGTCACTTCCTTTTGGATGTTTTTAACTTCTGTTTTATTTCTCCCCTCCATAATTCCCCTGTAGCCACCAGCACTCCACCTGATCGGGGTTAGGTGGAAAGTTTCTCACATAACAGTCTCCTATCATGGACCTGTTATGTTTTGGTTGGTCCTATTTTCATAGTGACCACCTTACTGACGGTCCGGACCAAAAGGGGGCGCCCCAGTAAAGTGGGACTCCAGTACAGGAGGGTGGGTGAGTATGTAACCCTTTCTGCTTATGGGTGTTATGTTGCTGGTGGTTATATGTCTACTAACAAACTCTGTGAGTTTCCTTTACAGTACTCAGTTCCAGCCTCGTGCTCTGGCCACGATCACAGGCTTTCGGCAGGTGGCCGTGCCACGTGGGTTTGCCCCCTGGGCGCGACACCCACCGTGGAGCGAGTCCCGCATGTGGGAAGCAAGCGCTCTGTGGTTGCTTGTCCCACACCCCCTCCCGAGGAGCCTGGCTGATCGTCAGAACTGGCACAGCACTGCAGGGAATTTCATGGATGTCCGGCCAGGTCACCCTGAGGGGCCTGGCCACTTGGCGCATCTGGGGAGGTGGTAGTTATGGAGTCCTTCTGTATGTACTGCCTCAGGTGATGCTCCCCTCGCTTGAGGGTTGGAGCTCGCCTCTCCTGTGTGATCCAGCGCCTGTACTTTCTCAAAACCACATGGTGGTCAGTGTGCACGTGAACACTTTGCGCACTTTCTCAAATCCACGTAAGTGGTAAGTGTGCCCGCAGGGCTCTGTGCACTTTCTAATATCCGGTACGGTAGGGGTTACGCGCTCTGCTTCGTTCCCTTTCTGAAGATGATTAGCCCTGGGGTCCATGGGCTTCATTCAACTGGTGTGTATTTGTTATTCACCCCAAGCATCGCTTCCCTCAATATGAGGGCCTGTGTGGACTCCCACATATTGTGGTTATCAGGTATTAGGCTTCTTCAGGCCTCTCTGATGGTGAGCTCCCACTTACTGTGGTTGTCAGGTAGTAGGCCTCACCAGGCCTCCCTGGAGATTTAGCTCCCACATACTGTGCGTTTTCCACTAAATAGCATATTGTGGTTTTTCAGATAGTAGGCTTCACCAGGTCTCTCTGAAAGCAAGCTCCCACATAATGTGGTTGTCAGGTAGTAGGCCTCACCAGGCCTCCCTGGAGATTTAGCTCCCACATACTGTGCGTTTCCACTAAAAAATGAGCTCCCACGGTTTGTGGTTGTCAGGTAGTAGGCCTCACCAGGCCTCCCTGGAGTTCAGTTCCATATTACCTTCCACTGAGGTGGTTATCTGGTAACAGGTAGAAGGCCTCTCTAGGCCTCTCTGTAGGTGAACTCCCACATATTGTGGTTTTCAGATAGTAGGCTTCATAGGTCTCTCTGAAGGTGAGCTCCCACATACTGTGGTTGTCAGGTAACCTATCAGTACACACGCTAAGCCTGTGTACTTTCTCAAAACCACATTGTGGTCAGTGTGCACGTTAATGCTTTGCGCACTGTCTGAAATCCACATAAGTGGTAAGTGTGCACGCAAGGCTCTGCACACTTTATGGAACCCTGTACGGTAAGGGTTACACGCTCCGCTTCGTTCCCTTTCTTAAGATGATTAGCCCCGAGGTTCCTTGGGCTTCATTCAACCAGTGTGTATTTGTTATACACCTCAAGCACTTCCCCTCAACATGGGGGGCTGTGTGGGCAATTCTCGTGGTAGTTAGCAGCGCTCCCCTTTTCTGAAAGGGTCGTCTATGAGCATGCTGCTCGGAGCTCGGACTCCTCCTCTCAGCGGTCTCCTCTCGGTTTTTTCATCTGAGCGCTCCAGTACTACATACTGTTTTGAGACGCACTGTGAGAGCAGGCATCCTGCTGAGGCAGGGGCTGAGGCTTGGGAATGGCGCCTTTAACCTAACCTAACCTAATAAACAGTGCTAGTTTCTTAGCCGTATCCCTTTAAAGGAATCTTTGGTGATTCCAAGCCTTCAGCTCTACCCTGGGCCGAGGCCCCACAGGTAAGTTGGGTATGTAGCTTAGGCCTTTGGCCATAAGGGATAATGTCATGGACAGCCGTCGAACCGTCCCAGGGGCGACTCCCGGTGAAATGGTAGAGTTGGTACTTAGTGTTTGCCATGATTCTGGCCTGCACTCCCCTCAGCATGGCGGCGTGGGTATACTGTTCCCCATAGTGTCCCTTCAGAGGACGCAGTTCGAAGTTCCCTTGACAGGGAATGTCTCAGGTTACGAATGTAACCATGGTTCCCTGAGAGGGAACGAGACACTGTGTCCTCTAGCTCCCTGCCATACTTCGGACACAAGCTTCACAAAGAAGATAAGTGACGGGTCCTACGGGTGCGTATTTATAGTCGTGCCGGTAGCGACGTCAGAGGCTTTCGCCGGCCAACACGTTGCCGTTTTTCAAAGTATGCTTCAGACACGGGTCACAACGAGGTGTTCCCCATAGTGTCCCTTCAGAGGACGCAGTGTCTCGTTCCCTCTCAGGGAACCATGGTTACATTTGTAACCTGAGACGTTTTTTGTCTTTTTGACTCGTTTTCTCATTAAAATATGTTTTAAAAAAATAGTCAATTTACTTGAAACTATACATTTACCTTGTTTAAAGTATTTTTAGATATTTTAACTGGAAAACAAGACAAAAACAATCATAAAGAATTATCTTTATTATTTATATATATATATATATATATATATATATATATATATATATATATATATATATATATATATAGCACAATGCCCTACCAATTATACTACAGAAACTATATATAATAAATAAATAACTTTAAGATTGTCCACATCACCCACAGTGGCTCTTCAACAACTCAAACAGTGTTTGGTGTATGAAGAGAAATGAAAGGTTTTCATATTTAATCATGGGGGATCTAGCAAATAACTATATCCTCATTATTTTGGCCAGGAATGACTTATTAGCATCATTCCATCAGCCGTCAGCAGTATGAAGCAGATTACTCTGTGGAACCCTTTCTCTTTAATTACAGTGTGGACAGCTTTTTTCAAAGGTGAAACTATTCCCCTGTTAGGTGTGGTTTCTGTTTATGAGGAGACCAAGTTCTCTTTTTTGTGGATTTCATGTGGCAATTAAATCTGTCTCCTAACACTGGGTGGCAGGAGGTGCTAAGACAAGCAAACGTCTGAAAAAAAGAAAGAAAAAAAAAACTTTTGGCTGAAAGCTTTAACAAACGTAATTAATTACTCCAGACAGGTATGTATTGAAAACATTCTGATCCAAGCCTGTGAGCCATTGAGATCAGTGGATATATGCAAATAAGCTACAGGAAAGACAGGAAATTTAGCCAAATGTTTCTTGAAGTTTCTTGAGTGTAGGAGGAAAGAAAACCATTAAACCAAATTTATAAGACTGATGGATGGATTTAGGTGTCATTAAAGAAATATTCCAGATTCAGAAGGCTAATTACCAGGATTATTTAGATTTGTCCCTCAGTATATTATTTTATTTCTATTTTTTTTTTTTTTTTTAAGCAAAACTAAGTGGTTACAGTAATACATTCACAAATAAAGTAACTGTTCCAGAGGTTTAAAACCATAGAAGTGAATTATAACAGTTAATTATTTGAGCTGTAAAGCTGTCTCAACTGTCTCTTTGGGTAAATAAACTGCAAGTCATGTGTTAGCGATATGGTTCCTGCGAGTTTTCTCAATTAAAAATTTTACATGGTCACATTGAAGTTGATAGGTTTTGTCAGCATTTTTTTTCTTTGTTATTTTACCACATAAGCTCAACCTTTATTAAACTAAAATTACATAATTTAACAGATATCTGTGTATATTAGAGGTGTGCAATATCATGAATTTTGGCTGTGGATGATTAAAACGTCTTTATTCCACTCCGTCTCCACATAACCTCGCTTTTCAAGAAATATCATAGTATCGCGCTACTGCACACATTATATCAACTGCAGTTATGGCGCCTCTGTCTCAATATACTGTACAACGTAACAAATTCACATCAAATGTTAACTCAGTGGTACAGTTACACTCACTGGACACTGCACATCGCAATCACAAAAGTACATAATTAGAATAACATACAAGCAGGTCTTAAAATGACAGCAGTCTAATAGCACTAAGCATGCTGCAGATTGTCATTAAAGGGATAGTTCACCCAAAAATGATAATTTTGTCGTTATTTACTCACTTTCATGTTGTCCCAAACCTGTATTAATTTCTTTCTTGGGCTGAACACAAAATATATTTGGAAAAAAATTTGGGTAACCAAACAGTTGTTGGTCCCCATTGACTAGGTAGAAAAAAAATACTATGGAATATGCTTTGCATATTTCTTCAAAATAACTTTTATGTTCAACTGAAAAAAATTCAGGTTTAAAACAACTTTAGAGTGAGTAAATTACAAATTTTCATTTTTAGGTGAACTATCTCTTTAATGTTAATAAAACAACAAAACACAAAAAGAAAAATCACTCAATGCTCTTAACTGAAAAACTTCAAAAAAAAGTTACTTATTTTTATATTTGTTCATTCAATTTATTGAATGCTGCTGCTAAATACACCAACTATGCTTAAAAATAAAGCACTTTTTGGTTTATTTGTATATTATGTGTATTTGTAATGTGTATGTTTGTTCTCATTCAATAACAAAGATAAAATAATGATAATAATAAATATATTTATCTTTGCCCACTTAGGCATAAATATCTGCCATTATTTTTTTTTTTATTTTGTATTTTGTTACCTTGTAAGTGTTAGCTTTTTTTTTTTTTTAGGGTAAATTAGTCTGGCTGGACTGCTCAGATAACTTGCAAAATAGTCAAACTAACATGACAAATAATCATGATAAAATTGTGATTTTCCTGAAAAAAACTATATATATAAACACCCCTATATATATTTGAACACCTAAGTTTCTTACTCAAATTACCCACACACCATTTCACCCCTCTAGCGCATTACCAATTCAATTTTTCTTCTCATAGGGCAGGGGCAGGGGGAGGGGGGAATCCCAGAGTCTTCTGACACTTCCCAAATCAATCACGTTGTTTCTACCCTCTCGACAGAGATAAGGTGCAAAGGGAGCAAAAATTCCACACCATTAGGTCACTGTAAGAGAAAGTGTCTAGACGTTTATTTGTGTCTCGTGTCTCTCAGTCTCTCTTTGAAGGTGCGGGGTGGCCCCTCTGTCAGGTGTGTCCTGACGGGAGGAGGTGTGGGGCATGGGGTTGGGGGTCTGGATCAAGGTGTGGTATTTGCGCTTTGATGTGGGGCCTGTCATGCTCCGTTGCCTCCTGATGCTTCTTGGCTGCCATGGTGTCTACAGCCGCAGACCAGGTAAACCTTGGGCCTCTTTCCACAGACACACACACTCATACCACTGTCCTTTTTTTTGTACGCTGTGACACAGGAGGTGCTGAGCTATTGAAGGGGTTACAATGCACGTCTTGTTGCCCTGCCTCCCACATTCTGTGGTTACTGAGAAGACAGCTATGCAGTAATTTCAGAAGTATTATGCCCCAGGCAACAGGCCCCTGTAAACTTAAAGGGAAAAGGGTGTCTCAGGTAAGAATCAGGTTGAAGGCTGCGTGATTTCCATTATGACATATTCTTCTTTGCGTCTCTCTTCCTCAAATCGGAGCACAGGTACTCCACTTGAAGCGTGTCAACATGTCCGCTTTTCAGACACAGGTTAATTTCTTGCCGATCTTTATTCTATTATGATAACCCAGATAGTAGCTGGCAGATAGCACTTAATTCTTCTTATATTTACAGAGCATGAGCAGAGCTGTTATGAAAACGAACACGCTCTGTAGTTGAGGTGTCCGTTTGCACCACATTGCTCGGAAACATCATGCATGAGAGACCGTGATTGCGGTGTGCATGTGCAGCATATGCTGTGGGCGGCCTGGAATGTGCATGAACACACACACTCACTCATTCTTGTAGTTACTTCAAATACTGAACATAATAATAGGTCAGAACTGGAGTCGTAGTACAGTAACTCATTCATTATGACGCTCTATGCTATCAAAATGGCCTTTAGAAAATTAGAAATTAAATTATTTATTTTGCCTACAACAGGAAAAATCATCTGCCAATGAAGGAAGACAATGGGCCTCATTCATGAAATTCGAGCAGAACACATTTTTGTGTAAATACTTCATAAATCCATTCTGACGTAAACTTTCGAGTTTGTGAAAATGTTCGTATTTTCAAAATGGTGGTTGATACAAAAGAAATGTACACCTGCTCCCTGTCACGTGTAAATGGTGCATAAAACTTTCCTTTTTTTTTTTTTTTTTTTTTTTGCAAACTGATAGCACTGAATTTTGATGCACTGATATAGTATTTACAAGGTACAGTACTAGTACAACAACTGCCTACAATGATTGAGAAGTCAATATTACTGGTTACTGCTGTATTATATTTAGTATAAGATTCTTTAAAATGAGATAGTAGGCTATTATGTTTCCACCATTAATATTCCCTACCATAGCAACTAAAGCATCTCAGCTGGAAAAACGCTGTACCACCAAAGCGTTCTCAAGCGTCACTAGCTGGTCGATCTAAGAAGAGCGCCTGAAATTTGTTCAGCTGGCTAAACAAACTTCGGTGGTCACGCATTATTAAATATTTATTGTTAGGCATATGGCATATAGTCTTTTTTGCATTTAGGCAATATACTGGAGTCAAACCTGAGATATTAGACCAGAATATTCCAATGCGTTCCTGGATATGTGATTTTTCTTAGGTGTGGATTATGCTAATTGTGAACGGGCGTGCACGAGCGCCCTACTTACGAATGATTGTAATTCATTAAAATACACGTTTTAACTAACAAATCGGATGTTTATGAAGAGTTTGTGAATCCGAAGGAGAGTTTTCGGGAAAGTCTGTTTTACGCACAAAGTACTCAGAAATTACTCATATATTTATGCAAGTTTCATGAATGAGGCCCAATGTCTCCTTCTGGAGGGTGAGTAAATGATGACAATTTTCAAATAAGAAAGAAACACTTTTATTTATTTTTTTGCATTTTTTATTTTTTTGTAGTAGAAACAAACAATATACCTAAACTTGTAATCACAGTACCTCACTGTTAACATTGTCATCCTATTCCCAAGCTTTAACCTGTGCCATATGCCATTCTCATTGTAACGGTGATCATTTTCCTTCACTTAACTAACTCCAGGTTTTTCACCTGTAACCTTTATGTATGCATACCTGAAACTTCAGAATGACACTACCTCTACATAAACCCTCCTTCAGCACTACATGCACAGTCATTTCAAGTTTTGGGTCTTATTTGCATGGGACTGAGCTTGCACCTTTTCAAAATTTACAAGCCACAAATATAAACTTTTCACAACACCCATCCATGCACAGTTTAACTGCTGGTAACTTCTCATTTGTAGTTAACAAAACTGAAACATTTATTTGCTGTTTGATTAGAGCTTCATATTTCAAAGTCAATTGTATTTTAACTACAATGCCTGAGCCCCGGTAAATGCTTCTACTAAAAGTGATTAACCTAGTGCCAGATTTCCAATTAAAAGTTCTCGTTTGCGCTGGTTCTTCACATTTGGCTCAACACAATGTCTCATTGACTCATACTTGTATGTTTATTGCAAATACAGCACATCGAAACAGTAGTTAAAGGCTTGTTTAAACCTGTGATTAAAATGATTGTGAAAGCACATACTTACTGGGGCACATATGCAATTGAGAGTGTGACCTCTGGATTTGCAAACCAGGTCTTTATGCATTAGGCTTACATAAGTGCATAATTAATGCACACATCTGCATTTACTACAAGCACAGTGCCAAATGAAATGACTGTCTCAGGCTGTAGTAACAGGACGGAAACTACAGCCTTTGTGTAACTGAACAATAAGGTGTGAACGTGAAGCCCACACAGTAGTTGTCACGCTAGTTGTCACGCATTTTACTCTGGTAAATATGTAAGTTTCATTTTTAAAAATGTATTTCTGTTTGAGCACATAACTTAAAGACTTGGCATTAAAAAAATAAATAAATGAAAAAAAAAAATCACCATTACTGACTAGCAAAAAGCTAAGTGAATGCTGTCCTTTGATAGCAAGGCATGTTGTGAAACTATAAGTGGTAAATTGTCACAATTAATACAAATAAAAATATAAATAAATTATTATATTAAAGTGAAATAACTGACAATAATAAAATACATTTAAACTTATCATAAAATGTAATATTATTATAATATTAACATAATAATAAAATACAATAAATGGTGACAACTTCCTCCAACCTATTATTAATTTAAAAAAAAATCTCTCTTTTTTTTTTTTTTTTTATCTAGGTTTGAAACCACAAGATATACAGTAGTCGAGTGACTAGTCCTGGTCTGCTGTTTAAGTAAGGTGTGTGTTAAAGTATTCCTGGCATCCGGTGACCATTAAAGGTTTGTAGACTATGTGGAGCAGTTATTAATCCCCAGAATGTGATATATGAGTGCATGTTTTTTTTTTTTTTTTTTTTTTTTTTTTTTAATTACAGTATTTTATGTGTGCAAAAAAAAAAAAAAAAAAAAAAAAAAATTGAGGCAAATGGTTAAAGTGTTCTTGGTATATGATATACATGTAAAAGCGCTCAGAAAGAGTGTGGAGAATGCATTAAAATATTTTGGGTGATGTGGGTGTGTTAAAGTACTCTCTCTCTCTCTCTCTCTCTCTCTCTCGCCTTTGAATGGTTCAGCACTTCCTGTCTCACAGGCCCTGCCTCCACACATTGTGTAAATATTAGTTTAACAAAATAATATGAAGTTAATAAAGTTTAATTGATCTGTGCAGCTTTGCATGAAATATGCATCACCCAAACAGATCCTAAAATCTAGAATTCATCTGCTAATGTTGATTTTCTATTTAGCGTTGGTTTTTAATTTATTTATTATTAAGAAAAAGAGAGTCTCATTCATTTAAAACTGTGGTTTATACTGTATAACAACTGTTGAATTACTCAGCTGATATATATCAGTCAAGTATAAATTAAACATTAAAAGGTCTACAAGCATCTACAAATCCAAGGAAACATTAAAGCTTCATCACCAGAGTTGTTGTCTTTGGGTTAAGGCATAATCCCACCAGGTATGAGCAATATTTCATGACCACTAACATGTTCAACTTTTATTTTTCTTGTTGCTTTCCCACCACTCCAAAAGATGCCTGTAAGATGAAAGTGCTGCGGACTCCCTTATCTCTGCCTTTTGGGGCTCACCAAAAAAATAAAAATAAAATAAAAAATATGGCTGTTCGACATTACAGGAGAAATAGCATTTGGGATTATAGTTCTAAGGACAACCCTGACTATTCACACTTGGCATTAGCAAGCCAGCCTCAATACAAGTAGGATATTTTTTATTCCTTCAATTTAACTTTAATTACTCAAATCTCTGTGAGGGCATACAAGAAAAGCCCAGGCATTTGTGTCAAGAAGATTACCAGACTGCCCTGCCAAGTCCGTGCGTCGCTGCATCGTAAGATAGAATTCAAATTCAAATCTGGGCTAAAGACAGTGCAGCTGTCACCCCCTGGCCTGCAAAGCACCCCTTGGATCAAAAATTAACTGTCCTCCTCTGCTTGCTTCTCATCTCCTTCCTCTTCCCCCCTAAGGACCCTAATCCCTCTCTCCCTTCTGACTATGACAGGCAAAATAAAGCCATAAAACCCTCAAAATAATTAGTGATTAAAAATAAAAAATATGTTCCCTTTCATTTTCAAGTCAGGTAGGGAGAACCACATAGGTGTCAAGGGTGCTGATTTCTGTTCCAAAAAAAAAAAAACATACTTTCTTTTCGATTCACTTCTTCATTCACACAGAGACACATTTGCCCACTGTGGAGACATATCAATCATGAATCACGCATGCAGTTTTGAGAAGTCCTGCACTAGGAATTTAGCATGATTGTTTTTTTTTTTTATCACAGTAGTGGAATGCGCAGATGTGCCAAAGTGACACAGACAGGAAGTACTTTGGCCTCATCAGGTTTGTGTGTAAGCTTCCTATAGTAGGGGGTGGAACAAAATACTCATATGGCAATATATTGTTGTCCTTCTCCATGCAATATGAGAAGTGATACGCTGATATTATATTGATATTTTAATTAATAAAACAAGGTGCTCTAAATAGATTTTCTTGCTCCAAGCATCGCTCCTTTATGTCTCCTTGAGGTGATGCTCAACATATGAATGAGGAAAACAAACATAAGTCAACTAGCCTTAGAAAAACAGTTTTTCAATGGGATGGCGGATTGCAGTGTGAATAAAATGATAAATACCCCACCCACATTTAGGTCTAAAGTCTGCACCTACCTCGATTTTATTGGGATGGAACATTAATGGGACAAACAAAATTGACAAAGAGTACACAACATGCAAGAACTGTATTATTTGCATTTGCTTTAAAGCCTTGCTGGTTAAACATTTCTGCTGTTCTGACATACGCTTTTTCTGAGCACATATACCTGAAGTGTGTGCGCATGCTAAAAAAGCCTGTCAAACAGCGTCTGATTACTGGTCTAAGTTATCTTTCACTGCTGATTGCTCCAATGCTGTCAAAAGCACACGTTATTATATATAAACAAAACTGGTTATGACTAAACCGAAAGTAAACAGTTGAGAGAAAAACTGATACGTGCCTGTAAACTAGTTTCTGTCTTAAAACGACCGCAGACTAACTGTAGTAAACATGCTGCCACTTGTCCTTAAAGGGTTAGATCACCCAAAAATGTTAATTCTGTCATTATTTACTCAATATCATGTTTTCCCAAACCTGTTAAATTAATTTTTTGTGCTGAATGCAAAATAATATATTTGCTGGTGCCCATTAACTTTGATAGAAGAAGAAAAAAAAAAAGGACCAGCAACTGTTTGGTTACCGACATTCTTTAAAATAACCTTAATGCTCAACAAAAGAAACAAACTCTTTCAGATTTAAAACAACTTGAGAGTGAGTAAATTATGAAAGAATTTTAATTTTTGCAGAACTTCAGCAGTTTGGAATTAAGAGAGAGAACCTGCACTTAACCTTTTCACAAACAATTTTTTTTAATAGTTCAAAGAACTATGAAAAAAAACAGATATAATGATAATGTATCATGATTGTCTAGCAATATATCAAATATCACAGAATTGCTGTATCGTGATTTTATCAGGATCGTGAGCCATTTATTGTGTATCGTAACATGAGGTACCCTGGGATTCCCATATGTATAATAAATAATCAAAACTGAATATTTATATTCAAAATATGGAATATAGATTGCAGAATACAGCAATGATAAATATGATAAATATGAAATACAGAATATACAGCTACATTTAGAAGGCCATCAATGGTGAAATGTGCTTTTTAGAACCAGATAGTAGTATCTAGTAGTCACAGCATCTACATCTGCAGTCTCGTTGGCCAAAAAACCCTGTCGAGCCACTACTGAAATCCAGTTAAACTGATTTTATACCAACAATACTTTCAGACCACGGTTTGGTTTCAAAACCTAAATGGCTGCCCCATTGCTGACTACCTACATCTAAGGCAGCATCAGATCCATTGAACTTTACAAGTGATAGATTTGGAATGTTCTAAAAGGCAGCAAACTGCTCTGGTAATACATCTAACAATTTCTAAATAGTTTGCCAGTAGCCAGGGGTGAACTTAACCAGTAAGTGAGGTAAGTGGCTGCTTAGGTCCCCGGGGAATCAGGGGGCCCCATCAGATATTGGCGAAACATAATTGGCAAAAGCTCCAATGTGTATTTGTGTTCTGGAGAGCATCAATTGTTCACTCACTGCTCAAAACACAGAGTATTTGTCAAATGCTGAGTTCTGGAAGCTCACTAATCCTCTCATTATAACGTGTTGATACAATGTAAATAAGAGATTGATTGTGTAGTGCATACAGCTTCATTGATTAACAGAACGTTGTGAGATTGCGATGAACTGAAGTGAGTGACAGATTTGAGTTATTATAGAGGGAGCGCACTTTCCACACTTTCGAGGCGTTATAAATCCTGTCTGATTCTATCAGAACGAATATATTTACCCCAGAAAAGAAAGTACCGTGGTTCATGTCATGATTTTATTAGTTTTGATGTTTCAAAATGACTAGTGTGCTTTTCCTAAGCGTACCGGCGCAAACTGCTGCGCACTCCTATAAATGCGATGACTGGAGATTTTTGCTTAATAATACATTACATTTTCATTGTGTTTCTTGAAAAACCGGATAGTATGCCTTAAGAACACTTGGAATATGGAACGATATCAATGGAAAATTGTTTTGACATTTTAAACCATTTTGTAAAACGATTGAAGAAGGTTACAATTCATTAAATTCACAAGAGCAAGCATTTTTTCTTCTTTTGTGATCTGAAACATCTACCCTAATATGGCTTTAGAAATCAGGTTTGACTAATTATTCACCTAAGTTGTGAAGGGGTAAATAAACTATCAACTATGAGAGAGAGAGAGAGAGAGAGCAAAAAAAGGGTTAGGTGTACGAACTAGTTATTGTGTTAGGGGCCCCATACAGTACTTGAAATTTGCTTAGGGCCCCCAAATCCACCCCTGCCAGTAGCATGTAAAGTTAACCGTATGATTTAGATTTACCCATTTGGCGGACACTTACCCAAAGTGACTTGCTTTCAAGGTATACAAGTTTTGCCTGGGAATTCCTGCTTTGCCTGGGAATTGAACCCATGGCCTTGGTGTTGCCAGTGTCATACTCTACAGTTTAAATAAGAGGAAGACTGATGTTATCCAACCCAGCAAACACAAATACCAGGTAAAAAAAATAAAAAAAAATAAATAAAAAATAAATATATATATATATAATATTTTTAATTACACTGTGCTTGTTCATAAATACTTGTCAGTAATGAATGAAACATAAATACGTCACCTTGTTCACCATCTTTAATTGATATGGTCACTCTGCAAGTGTGCTGCAATGCATCACAGGGTTTCCTTCCATGAAGAGGATACATGCAATGCCCTAAAATTTAAGCAAAATGAGTATGTCAGCAGGCAGCATCATTTTTGACCAGCCTTTGGAGTCAGGATACTTTAAAATGCTGCTTCTGAAGGCGGGCTGCTAGGTTTTGGAACAGAGCACATGCCGACTCAAGACTTCTGAGTATAAGGGATTACAAGCAAATGGCACTTATTGGCTCTGCTGTCTTATTTTTCACTTCCATTAAAATAGCTTGACACCATGGCCGTGGTTCCTCACTGCCTTCTAACGCAGGGGTTGAGGAGTCCCCCACCCTAATCAATCAGGTCTGTTAAACCCCATAAGAGGTTCTGCAAAACCAGATTATAGTGCTATGTGCAGCAACTTGTTTTTCAGCTGGAAGAGCACCATACATGTGCTATAATTGATTGACATGCTGAAACTTCAGGAGCCTTGCAAGGCTAAGAACAGACCTGTCATGGGGCTGATACATTAAATGAGTCTGGCATAGCCAAGTAAAGCATTTTTCAATTTTTCAAAACAATTTCAAAGCAGAGACCTGTTGTTGATTAAAATCAAGAGTCCAGATGTATAGTCCGAAAAAAGAAGGACCAGAGGATGAAGCGAAGTTTAATACACAGTATAGCCCTATGAATGGCCCTTACTACTACTATATCAGCCAATTATTTTTAAGATTACGTGAGTGTGGGTGGAGCAACAGTCAGCCATTGATGTGCGGAGCTTCACAGCAGGCCCTCCAGAAAACCAAGTCCCTACTAACTGATGAAGAAAGAGTGCATTTCAAACCTGTTTCTCCTGAAGGAGTTTCCCAACTGCTTTCTGCCGACTTCTAACAGGCCGCAAAAGCCGGCTTGGTAACCACACCCCCTCTTCCTCGTTCCTCTCTTGGCCCCGGGGAGGGAAGGACGATTAATATCTGCCTACCTTGTTACCTAATTCATTATGGAATAGCAGTTAATTTGATTTGATATTATTTTAATAAAATTCCGTAATATATTAGATTGTTTCAGGCTATCAAAATAATTTCCCAATTATTACAGTTACTCAACCAAGTCTCTTTTTTTCCCTTTGCGAACGGCAGTTGGTCTGACTCTGAATATATTAGCTCCAACAACTCCATCCCATCTCAGGGAAAAAAAAAAAAAAACTATATATGCATGATTACACCAGAAATGTTATTACTGGTAATGTGATGCCCACAGAACTAAGAAAATGGCCTACAGTTGGGATTGTGATCCGCGCAACATGGAGCCTTAAATGGTTTTATGATGATTTCTGTACTGTAGGGAAAAGTAAAATATATGTAAATTATTTATTATTTATGCACAAAATAAAAAGGAGGGTTACGATCTGCCTATCAGTTGCTCTTGCCTCTAATTCTGACCGAAGGGCTCCCACAAAGCGATGTTTCCCTCTTCCCTTATATTCTCAATGCCAATTCGGGAAGTTTCCTGATGAAATGAGGAACGCTTGGCAATGAAATAACACTTTTTTGATGCTTTTTATCATTCTGCTTGGTGCAACATTAGTGCGTCTGTGCACAATTGGACTTTTCCAACAAAACTTCACAGATTATTATTTCGCAAAAGAAGGTCACAAGGCAACTTTCTTTGCCATTAAATAAATATGACAGCATTAAATGACTTAACATTAAATTACATAAAAAAACAATTTTGTGACTTAAATTATAAAGTTACCAAAGTAATTTTGAGAATGTTTTAATGTTTTTTCACTTGGAAGCACCTTGTTAACTTTACATTTGGATACAACGAACAAAGTGATTAAAAACATTACTTAATCGTGTGTAAAGCGCATGAGGCCTAGATCAAAGGCCTAGTTTACAGTTGATGTCTAAGTCGAAATTCTGCTATGATAAATGATGGAAACCGGTTTGCTTTCACAAAGACGTTCAAATCGGGCCACAAATGCCTCATTGCTGTCACTGGCCAAGTTTTTTGTGAAACTTCTTGGGTCAGTTATACATTTAAATATGTGCTACATAAAAGTAGCTTGAATACAGGCAAAGGCTCATTGTGTTATATGTTAGTAATTAATCACTCTTGAATTAAAAAAAAAAAAAAAAAAAAAAAACGAGCCTTTCTTGTTTATTTTTGGAATTAAGTCCACAAGTGGTTTGCTGCCCACTTTAAAGGGATAGTACACACCGAAATTCAAATTGCTTCATGATTTACTCACCATAAAGCCATCCTAGGCTTGACTTTCTTCTTTCAGACAAATACAATCTGAGTTATCTTCAAAATTGTCCTGGATCTTCTAAGTTTTATAATGGCAGTGAATGGAGGTCAACATTTTGAAGCCCCAAAAAAGTGCATCCATCCATCATAAAAAGTGCTCCACACAGCTCTGGGAGGTTAATAAATTCCTTCTGAAGCAATGCAATGTGTATGTGTAAGAAAAATTCTCAGGCATAGGGCATCCAGACTGCGTCCTGGAGAGCTGATGTCCTGCAGAGTTTTAGCTCCAACTTGCCTCAAACACACTTGTCTTGAAGTTTCTAGCATTTCTAATATGGCTAGGTGATAATTTGATAATGATAATAATCGCGATATAATTTCCTCAATAAAACAATACTAAGAGGTTGCTAAATGTTCAATATAATGTTTATACGCCAAAAGCGGAACGAACCAGCGTGACTGATTTGAATCGTGCCACATTGATCGTTTATCAGCTCGGATAAAAGTTCAAACTGCTGCACTGTGTTAATTCACTAGAGCGTATTAATGATGGGAAGTCCGGTTCACTCCATATTTTACTTGTGATAAATAAGATGACTCCCCATTTAAATAAACAAATTTGTAGCGATCAGACAGGTAGGATCTAAACCATCTTAGAGCCTGCACTTGAATACCTGTATAGTTTTGTAATCTATGTAGGAGTATGTCATGGTCTATGGTGTTAAATCTATAAATATATAGATACACAGTAGATACACATTAATTTGGGTCTACAGGATCTTCTCTTTGAAATAATATGTTATGTACAGTAAATCTATACAGGTATATGTAATCTAAATCCTCGGATATGTTCTCTGAAGTTTTATCTTACACATATTTGCTTTCAAGCTAAATTATCTTATTTTAAGGATGAAGATATTTTTTTCCTGGATAACAAGAAACAAAATAATTCAAAGATCACACAAACACACATCGTCACACATTTTTCACTCCACACTCCACATTCACTGGCACATTTACGTGTGCACATAAAAACGATGTGCACATAACCGCACACTATCACTCAAACACACTTGCACAGTCAACAACACGCACACTTTTAATGGTACCAGTACACAAAGGAAAAAGAAAATGTAACTGAAAACATGACAAACCACCTTTGTCTACATCAGGTAACAATGCAGAGCCTTCTAAAACACAAAGCGTTAGGAAAACCGTGTTTCTCGTTCCTAAGACTCAGCTGAAGTAGAAAATGAAAACCGGAGAATGACAAGCCATGATTTATACCTCCAGAAGCAAAGATAACAGACCAATAGCGGTGGCCCTTCAGTAAGTACACAGAGGGGATTGTTTAGGTTTTTTAAGCTTTAAGGGAGGTTGTCGCGCTAAATAACTTAACTGCTTAATATCGCACTTTCCTTTTCAATGGTCACCGTGACTCATTAAAATAGTAAGTGAAGAAAAAAAGCTATTTTATATCACTTATCTGCCATCCATTTATATATTCGATCTGTCATTAATGATCCCTTTTTTATCCCTGGCTAAATAATCAAGATGCTGACATCTCATTAGTTGTGTGTGCAGAAAGTCTTTTTGGTGCCACCACTCACACTCCTGGTCAATAAATACAAACTTCAACAATCTTATTAAGTGGCGTTCCAAGAACCGAACAGGCCACTAAGGGCAGTGAGCTGTCTTTCCTGGAATTAAACTAATCCTCTGATGTTTCGCGGACCAGAATATGTCCAGCATATTATTCAAATAGTCCCTCTCTTGATGCTTTTTAGTTTTCCGAGCCACATTATTTTTTGAAGACAACTGCATGCTGAAGGATATGACCCTCACTGCCAACTCTTCCTCTTTAGCCTGATTCAAATAAAGAGCTTTGAATTAAGTGGACAGCCTCCCTAGACTAACAGCAGTGTGCCTTTAAGAAAGAGACCATGCCAGAGAAAATAATTTTGATTGATGTTACAAGGAAATTTCCAGCCTGACTGATATAATTGTGAATGCCAAGGGGGCATCATCAGGGGCCAGGTAATAGCTCTTTTGCAGGGTGAATTTTTTGATCTGGGCTTCTCCCAGTGGTAGCGTCCGCATGGGCTCGGAGGGCCAGAGGGCAGAAGAACAAAGGGAACTTTTTGCCTGTGAATTCCACTTCCTTGCCTTTGAAAACAAAGCTTCTGGAATGGGCAGTTAAACTGTGGAAGTAGATTCCCAAGCTCATTTGATGTTAAGACTTTTGTGTCAAGAGTGGCATATTCATTTATGAAAAGCGAGAGAAAATGAGTGGCGAGTGAAGGAGAAAAGGAGGCAGCTGCATCATCTAACAAACAGGCTTGCTGTGTCTTGGACGGAAGAGTTATGGATGGCTTTTCAAATAGGCCTGGAGGATTAGGGGATGAGAGCTTAATGAGAAATACATCGGGCGTCAGCTGACTGAGCTGTCAGAAGGTGTACTGTGGCGGGCTGGGGAATGGGGTGAGGGCAAAGTATCCCAAACCTGCTCCAACAGCTGACGCCGGATGGTCGCCACGTGACCTGTCATGTATTTGCAGGTTATGAGCTGAAATCTCGACACCAATCAAAGCTGACCCTCAGATCCAACAGCTCGTCAATTAAATCCACTGAATGGCTGTAATGCATTAAACACTGATTCATATAAACAAATCTAGGGACATGTAAAATAAGTGATTATCCACACTTCTGCACTGTTTCTGTGCGTTATCTGAAGAGATTTGAGTGTCATTAGAGTCCATCCTGAAGTGTATATAATATTTTGCCCTTTGATATGGTTTGGGCTCCTCCTTCAGTGGAAGACTATGGGATTTTTTCATCCATTTAATGGTCTGCAAAATAAAAATCACAATTACAGTCACGTAGAAAAATACTAGTCACACTATTGGAGATATTGTTCATGTCCGTAGTGTTGTCTTAAGCAGCATTTATTCATTTGTCAATAACCTGAGCATGTATTTGGCTAACACAGACATGTCCTCCTTCAACAAACATTTTCAAATTTACAATATAAACATAAATTCCTGCTCATTTGTTACATTATTGCTTATTATCATGTTCTTTCTGACCCTGTTTTCCATATAATATTACACTAAAGTTTTGTGAAAAAAAAAAAAAAAAAAAAAAACTTGCTCTGATTAAAAATAAATGAAAACTGAAGCTTTTTAATAATATGCTAAACAGATACAGCAGAGACTGTAATTTAACTGGCTTTCATTTCATGTATTCCGGCTCTAATTGACGTGTTTAAGTGTTTGGCAGGTTGCAAGACAATTCCAATGTATGCATATGGTTTTACATTGGCAGTTTGTTGTTTCTTTATGAATAAATCACAGATTATTAATTGGAAGAAGTGTGTGACAAATAAGCCATCGCTTTCTTAATGTAAAGTTTAACACTACATCAGACATACATCTTAAACACACATACTGGAATATATTTTCTACTGTGCACGTTGACACATCTCATATTAAGTAATCATCTTCCCACTTGCCAAGTGTTTTTTTTTTTTTTTTTGAAAGAAAGAAAGATTATTTTTTTCTTCATCTCATGTAAAATACTCAATTTCTCGCTTCTGTCGCCAATACCTGTGTGTCCAATAATTTGAAGAGGAATTTGAGATTTGAATGCAGATTTATGCATTGACTTAAAAATGAGCTGCCAGTTGCAGCACAGTTGTTTGCGCTGATCGTGATCTCACTGTATGTATCATGTTATCCTGAGGCAGTATTTGCCAGACGCCTTTGCATAAAGGTTATTTGAGGAGGAATTTTGATTTTAAACAATGTCTGTAAGATTTCTAACTACAAAATGATTAAAATGGAACACTGGAGGGAAGCAACTGAGAAAGTGTAAACAAACTTTCATCAAACAAACATATTTCCCCTGTCAAAACTTAACTGAAGGATTTTTTTTGTAAACTGTTAACTAGGATTTTAATGTTTTGTTTAAATCTTAACCCTCTTATTGTCATAAAAATTCACCAACCTGTGAACTATATACTGTATATCTTGATTACGGTACCTAAGATTACAGTATCTTAGATTGACCATTTTAGTTTTAATAAGAATAATAGCAATAAAATATGTAATGCACGTATTAAAAGTCAAACAGACTGCTATAATAATATGCAATACATTATTATTCAATTGAATCAAAGCCATGAGTCAAAATAAAAATAATTTAATAATAAAATATTTAAGAATGTTGGGACAAAACTGGCAAAAGATGTTTTCTGTGTCATTTCAATTGTATTTTACATACTTTATGTATTATTCTGCAGTTTGTCAAGTGAATGGAACTTTATTTTTAATAACAATAATAATGATTATATCTACATAATATTCTGAAAGGTCAAACGTAAAATGCCAGAAGTGGCTCTTTATACAGGTCATATATAGCATGAACTTTTTTTCCCCCCAGTTCCAATACCAAAATGCAATTTTTTTTATATTTTTATGCATGCAATTTACAATCATTTTCAGTATTCCTACTTTACATGCACAAGTGTATTAATTTGCCTAAACAGTTGGACACCCATCATCTCATTGTTATGATCGAAATTTCAAGTCGTACACTAAGGAGTGGATTTTAACACCAATAATTATAATAACATTCCAATCACAAGCTATCTACTTAGCGATATTAGCAGGCCTGGTCTGATGGATATATTATCCCCAGTGATCTTACGCTGTTATTTTTGGATAGTACGGATCAAAGCTCCCATGCTGGCACACTGCGTAACCTGCCCAGCGCATCGTGTGATTTTAGGCGATGATTATTTAACCAGGGCGGCATTGTTGATTTTATTATATAAGTCAATAATCTTCTCTATTCCCCAGATTTAGTTAATCTTCCTAATTACAAATTAGCATTCTCCACATACCAGTCCTAGATTTCCAAATTAACACCCCCGCTTCCAGGGGATGGTGAATCAGCCATGCTCTCTAATTCCTCCATGGACTGTCTGACACACAGCAGATTTCTCTCTCCACCTTCTTCTTCTTCTTCTTCTTCTTCTTCTTCTTCTTGTTCTGTCATTTTCCTCTCAGTTGTCTCCTTCAGAGAGGAGGGCGGAAAAAATGAGACCATAACATTGGCATCCTTTTTTGCATCACACACACACACACACACACACTGCTGGATCAGTATGCTGTTCTGGAGCATTAATAACAATTAAGAATCTAAATGGTGAGGTGGAGCCTAACCGTTTCCCCCTGTCTCTCTTCATCAGGGAATATTGGCAGTGCTTGAGGATCGTTAGGTGGCGCTGCTCGGAATACAGCAGACATCTAGATTATGCCTGTCAAATTGTTTTGGATGCAATGCGGTAAATTAATTCTGATAGCATGTTAAAATGAAGAATTGTATCATTAGAACACGGGATCATCAGAGTTGCTGTGTGGCTTATAATGGAAGTTGGAATAATACTGTCTGGCTGTGTAAAAAACACATTTTAGCAGGAAATCGGTTTTAGAGACTTGAGGAGACTTTAGCAGGAAATCGGTTTTTAGAGACCTGTTTTTAATCTGTTTAGTTTATGCATTATTTAAAAGTTTTCAGGGCCATCAAATGCGGTCGTGAGTAGACGAATAAACATAAATAAGTAACCAAATAATAATTAACAACACAAACATATGAGAAAAACCCCAAATCTTTTCATACCATTAATTATGTTACAACAGAAATGATTTGATAACTCATGCACATGTTGTTGCGCATTATGAAACATCAAGCATTAGCCGCCCTTGTTTACAATGTAGCAGACATTCCTCTAGTGGCCAAAATGTTTGATATCCCCCAGAACTGATGGTCAAAACATTGAACATTTCTGCCACTATCTTCGCTGTCTTTGAGGCCTTAAATCCCTGCTCTTCCAGCATGAAAGCTAGAGATGAAAACACTCTCAAAGTCCCACGTCAAATACAAAGTTAAGGGCAACAAGGGTGGAAATAAACAGATTTGAAAAAGCAATCAACATTTCCCTAAAGCTCAGGAGCTGATTTGCATCTGATTCTGAGATCATGTTTTATTTATCAGTAATCACAAACAATCAGGAGAAAAATTAATCAATGAAAGCATTAGCAGGAGTGATATCTGGCCATCTGGGGGTCACACTTATCTCGCCTTCAGCATACATGCCGCCTCACTCCCGGGCAACCGCTCTTGCCCTGATCAGCCCCCACCCACTTTCCACCGGGCTTGTCATGGGCTCATATTTAGATGACTGATGTTTTTTTTTTTTTTTTTTTTTTCTCCATTGAGCTCTAAGGAACTCCATATGGCCAGGATCAAAGGTGTTGCTGGGTGCATGGTTCTGCTTTATTGCCAGCCGCTGCTGTTAATTAGAAAACAAGATCAGAGGCAGTATTAAAATCCAATTAAATTGATATGAACAGATTGCCAAGTGATGTTCGCTAATGTATAATTGAGCACCATGCAAATTTCAGTGGCTCTCTTTTGTTTTCGCATGTCTCTTCGTCTATCTCTCTCGCACAGAATGAGCAATTTTTTTTTTTTTTTTTTTTGGCTTGTGCTAAAGATAAACAAGTTAATGCTATGAGATGGGAGCACTGCTTTTATCAGTTAAGCTAAAGTGATATTTTCCCTGATGCTACAGGGCTGCTGGCTAAAGGGCAGAGGGGCAAGGAGAGAATGAGCCAACCCCACAATGATAGAGATTTGAGAACCCCTGTTTGAACATGCCCACAGGACAGGCTAGAGTAGATCAGTGACTTAAAGTGAATCATAAGGAAAGCTGTTGGCATATCATGAGGTGAGGTGCATGCATTGATAATTACAGTTCACCAAGACCAATGTCTGATGGATTCAGATCAATCTCAAAGCGATCTGATTGGTGGTGTTCAAAGCAGTGGCATCATATTTAGGTCTTTATGGCAATACTTTGATTTTACAATAAACTTCATTCATCCCACAGAGCCTGCATAAAACCTAAAGGTAAAATATCTTTGATTACCTATAATATTTTAAAAGCACTTCATGTAAGCATAAACTAGTATGACACCGAGTCCTGTGTGATTGCGCAAAATTGGCTATAATTTTATTTATTTTTTAAATGCAAGTACTTATACAAAATTTATTTGTTCAACACATTATTCACTTGTGTTCGGATGCATCCGTGCATTTTTTTCTCAGAAAATGTGTGTTCAGTCAATATGGGTCAAAATAGTCCGATACGAAAATAATGTCAAACATTCATCATGAATATTGATCTACCATTGAATATATTGAATGAATGATTAACGATACTACAAAACCATATTAAACTGCTTTTCAGCTTTATCTATTGAACTGCCACCCCAGTCAGACAGAAAATCTCACAAAATACCCAAATATTTTACTGCCATAGCAGTTTTTTTATTTTTTATCTAGAAATCAAAATGGTAAAAAGAGCCTCATTCAGTCTTTGTGATGTTATCAAACTGCAGATACTGATGCATTTTTTCTCTCTGTGAATAAAAAGTAGAAAAATCCCCTCCTAAAAAATATCAAATGTACAATAAACATACTGTCGAGTAGCTCACTTACAATAACTTTATTTTCAGTACTGTAGTAATTAATATAACTGTCGTCTTTTTTTTTTTTTTTTTTTGAGAAGGGGTAAAAATCATTTTGAACTGGGAAACCTTACAAGATTGATTTTGTCGCTAAAAACCTTACAAGAAAGTTTTTTGCTTTTGAAACTTGATGTGTGAACCACCGAAAGTGTGTTCCCAAACAAAAGGAGACATTGTTAAGTCTGAAAATGGGATCACATGACACATTGTTTCTCACATGCTTTTACACCTTCAATGACAATGTGTTGTCTTCCTGTTTGTGACACATCCTGATCGCATGTATGTGCTAGCATGCTTTTATACACAGATCATGTCTACATGCATACATTAGTGTATGGTTTCATTTATATGTAAATTCACAATGAAAACACACAAGACAAGCACAACCGCAATCCTGACAAACAACAATTTTGCTACATCCTCATGGTGGTGGCAAAACATCTAAGGTTACGTATGTAACCCTGGTTCCTTGAAGGAACGAGACGCTGCGTCAACTGATGCTTTAGGGAAACACCTCCAGTGTGACGTCTCTGAATAATGTGTGTAATCAGTCCAATGGATGGGCGAGACGTCATAGGCGGGTGACGTCAGAGACCAGGAAGCATAAAAGCATGAGCGGTGAAACCGGCAGTCAGCCTTAAAGGATGAAGCAAGCACCAGCCAGAGATGCCGGAAGTTTGGCACTGCGACGCAGCATCTCGTTCCTTCGAGGAACCAGGGTTATATACGTTACATTCCTCTTCAGGAACTCGAGCTGTGTCAACTGACACTTTGGGGAATGAGAATGCCCATGCCGCCAGACTTTCAAATTTCTGCCTAGTGTGGAAGAGCACAGCTAAAGCAAGAGAAGGAGACAGGAGCCTGACAGTAATCGGGGACAACCCGTCCAATGGCCAAACTTCAGAAGGAGTCTTGACCCCCAGGAGAGGGGAGTTCAGAGGACTCGAGGCTCAGGATAGCATCCTGATCACTGCTTAGCATAAGCTTCTTCTGGCCGGAGGTCTCAGCCTCAGCGCACCATGGTCTGTATGGCGTCCAGCCCCAGTGGAGCTGGATGAGCCAGAGGAAGCCAGAGAGGACAGTGCGATGTCTCTCGCATCGCCAACAGATCCACCCGAGTCTGCGTCTGTCGCTAGCATTACGCAGTGACAAGGAGCTCCCAACACTGGGCCCTGAGACAATAACCAAGGTTTTGTCCACATGTCTAAGGCACGTAGGCACCACCGCATGACCTTTAGCATGAAAAAGTGAGTTTCCCCTCAGGAAGAACCCCTTGGTCTTGAGCCACCACTGTAAGAGGTCTCGTGTACAGCAGGCCAATAGTATTCACACAGCTGCCATCAGACCTAGCAATCTTTGAGACTGCTTGACAGTGAGTGACCGGCCTTCTCTCACTCTCGCGACTGCAGTGAGGATCGACTCGATCCGAGCAGGTGACATACGTCCCCTGCATCTTGGTTGAATCCCACACCACGCCCAGATAAGTGGTTCTCTGTACTGGAGAAAGCACACTTTTCTTGGCATTAAGTCTTAACCCCAGCTCTTTCATGTGAGCAAGAACGACACCTCAATGCCAAATCGTCATCTGCTCTGATTGAGCTCATATCAACCAATCGTCAATGTGGTTGAGTCATGAAAGTGTGGGGTGAGAGTGCAAGGCAAGTGGAAGATCCATTTAGGTAGGCTTTTGGCCCCAAAACCAAACCTCAGGAACTTCCGATGAAGAAGGATCGAGATAAGTGCATCTTTTGATAGATCGTGACACACTAGTCCTCGGACTTGGCCTGTGCAAGCGTTCTGAACTTCAGTCCCCTGACTGAGTGGTTCAGAAAGCACAGATCTAAAAAAGGACACAACACCTCATCCTTCCTCGGAACAGTGAAGTACCGGCTGTAGGACCCGGACTCTGCAACCCAAGGAGGGACCACCTCGATGGCCTCCATCCTCAGAGAGAGTCTACTTCTGTTCCATTACCATAGCCTGCTTGGGGCCCACCAGAACTGGATTCTGTGGCCTCTCACTACAGTGTACAGGACCCACTGAGACACATTTGGCAGTAGTTTTCACGCTAGTAGTTTTTACCAAATAGTCTACTAAGGGAATCAGCCTCTCAAGATCTCTGGTGTCATCAGAGCAATTAGCTCGGTTCCCTGAAGCGGCGCACTGGCATGAGACAGAAGAACTAGCTGCTGAGGGAAACCTCCCAGAAGTTCTCGAGCCTCTTAGTACCATTACGTTTCCGGGCGATAACTGAGAGAAGCGCTCGCCAGAGACCGCAGCACCCTGGAACACCGGCAGGTCGATCTCCTGAGGGCACTGAGGAGAGATGGGCACCATGTAATGCGGCGCCAGATCATGTGCGGTTCCCGCTATCGTGGTCACCGCTGTGCCTCAGCAGCAGCGAGACCGCAACAGCAAGATTGCATGCAAGGACACACTCCTCAGAGCGTGCCCGGTGAAAGCGGAGCACTTAACAGCGAAAAAAGCACAACCAGCCCCCCAAAGAGCTGACTGCATGAGCTCCACTCTTTATTAATGCTGCTTATAATAATATTAGGCATAATATGCTTGTGTAACTGGTGCTTATGCAACTGATAGCTTGTGCGACTGGTGAGCTCATCGACACCTTCCTCATCAGTCTCCTCAGAAAAAGACAGGCAGCACGTCGCGCCGGATCTGGTGGTTAAGGAAAAAGATAGGGACTTGCGCGTCTTACATTCCTTCCAGCAGACACGAAAGTGAAACCCTCGAGCACAACCACTGCTCCACCTCGGCGAAAGTGGGGCTGGCACGGCGAGAAATGCAAGTGAAGGCTCCCTCCTCAAAGAGAGCCTTCTGAGAGTGAAGCAAAGGCTCGCATCGCAGCCGTCAACTCCCTCGAGAGCTGACACTGCATGCTTCACTCTCAAGCAGACAACAAATGAGCTGCGCATGTCCCTACCTTTTTTTATTTTGGCAGGTAAAACACACAGCCTAAACGCTGCCTGCTCTTGCCAAAAACTTCTCTTGATTAAAGCTTTGACAATGGAGTTTATCAGTGGACAAACAACACTAAATAAGACTCACAAACAGATAGCGACTGACACACACAGAGCGCTTGCTGAAAACAGAAGGCTGACTGCTAGCTTCGCCCCTCGTGCTTTTATGTCTCCTGGTCTCTGACATCACCCGCCTATGACGTGTCGCCCATCCATTGGACTGATTACACGTTATTCAGAGACGTCACACTGGAGGCGTTCCCCAAAGCGTCAGTCAACGCAGCTCAAGTTCCTGAAGAGGAACTGTGACGAAGAGGCACTAATAAGGAGCATTATTCGTCTGTGAATGACTGCACTGCATGAAAAAATGCTTTTCAGCGAGCCGGGCTACCGATGCTCCGAGGCCCCAAATCTGACAGGGGGTACCGGGAGCGCGGAGTGGCTGCAGCTGTTGGTCTTTGTGTGCCTGTCCCTCCGCCCCCGACATCAGCTGAAAGGTCCCTGCAGTCAAGTGAATAGCAGGCAAAAAAAATAAAAAATTCCTTCATTCCTACAAAATAGGACGCTAATGTCAGGAAATAAAACTTGAGTATCGGAAATTGCGCCAAAAGCTTCACCGTAAATTGCAGATAAAGGGAAATATGCTTTTTTTATGAATAGCAATAAAAAACCTCAATAATTTGCAATAAAAGGGATATGTGAAATATGTAAAGGCATTGGTGTGGCACAGGAGCTCAGAGACAGGGGTGGCTTTTGGGCTTTTTTTTCAGCATTGAGAAAGTTGTCGAGAGCAAGGGTTCTGATTGAGGAATCAGTGCTATTCATGTGCGGTTTAAATAAACCAAATCTGGTCCAGGAACTGTCTGTTATAAATGAAAAACATGACTGAAGAAACTAAATTTATTCATCTCTTCAGATTGTCAAAAGGTACAAGCTCTAATCAGACACATTGTTGAGTCTTAATTTTTGTATTTTTTTTTTTAACAGGTATAACCTCTCATGCCATTTCTAAAGCACAGTTTAGGAAATTCAGAAAATTCACCCAGAAAATAAAAATTTGGTCATTATTTACTTGCTTTTACATTTACTTGTTTTAGTTTCGTTTTTTTTTTTTTTTTAGTTTTTTTTTTTAGTTTTTTTTTAGTTTTTTTTTTTTCTTTTTTTTAATCTCTGTTCAAGGTTCATAGTGATCTCCACAAAGAAACACAAAAAATATTCAATATAACTTGTGCGCAACATTCCAAGCCTTTTAAATGTGTAGAATGCCCTTGTGTGACAAACTCCTGAAAATAAATCAAATATGGGGACTATGGTGTCAGCTGGACATCAGTGACAACAAAAGTGACGTTAATGACACCAAATTTGATCTGGAATCTGTAATGGAAGTGAACATTTTTTGTGTCTTGCACAAAACTATTGTATGGTGTCAGAAGACAAAATATTGGATAAATCAAATAGACCACTTTTCATTGCCAATAATAGTGGGTAAAAAAACAGACATGCAAAAATTGCCACAGAACTCTCAAATGCAATGAGTAACACAACCAAGGAGCCTGATCACAAACAAAAGGATGTAGTCAATCTCAGTGTTTGTGAGATGTCATAGTACATCAACAAAACCCCTTCCAAACCCCTCTGCCTCCAACTCAGCGTGCATTTCACAAGCATTAATGTATGACAGTGACATAACTGTCCGGCCATTACCACTAAGTTATGCACTGGAAAATTCTCTTTATTAAAGTCATATTTCGCAGTGGCAGATGGTTCCATGCTGAGCTGAAGCAAAGAACATAATTAAACGCGACACTTTCCCCTGATCCAGTTTCCAGACTGTGGCTGGGCGGTGGGGCGTTCGCTGTGGAGCTGTGCACTGAGTCTAGTACCCAGATCTACCACCTCTGTCAATGACTGTTAACATCCGGAAAGCTATATATATATATATATATATATATATATATATATACACTGTATATGTGTGTGTGTGTGTGTGTGTGTGTGTGTCTGTGCTCAGTTTTTAAGATATAAATGCATATGAGTTTAGAAGTAAATCATCTATCTATATATCTAAAAAGCATGCATAATATTTCACACCCTACATTCATATTTTAACGCATTTAGACTTTCATGATACTTTCATTACTGTGTAAAAATAAATATTTATAAATATAGTGTACATATTTAATCTATGTGGATATAATGATTAACCGCGAGTGTGACAATTCAAATTGGTTGAGATGCTAAACAATTTGTGATTCAATTAGGGGTAGCAATTTATATTAATGTATTTCTAAGAAGAACTTGCTGTTTTTAGAAAAGTTAAGATGATATTTTTTATTTTCATCGTGCCTCTGTATAATGCATTTTAAAGTTCATAAGTTCAGCGCTGCTTTGTTTACATTGGAAACCAAGGAAACGCTTTAAGTGCCACCTGCTGTTAGAGAGAGAATCTGTGTCTCATTCACCTCCTCTGCTGTTTCTTGTCATGCAGATATTTAAGAATAGTTTCAAAACTATTCTGATTTGGCTTCAAATTTCGAAGTTATACATTCTAATTTATATTAAAAACTGCTCATGTTGCATGTATGCAGCATCTTTGTTTGGATCATGATTAAAATGCAGTGTTTGCCTGCATTTGCAGGGGGAAAAAAGCCTTATTTTGTTTATGTGAAGAGATTTATTTTATTTGCGTTATTTATTTGATTTGGGACTTGTTTTAAAATTTCAATTTAGTTTTGTTATTTACATATACATTATATTTAAATGTAGTTTTTTAGCAGACGCTTTTATCCAAAGTGACTTACAAATGAGGACAACAGAAGCTATCAAAACCAACAAAAGAGCAATAATAATAATAAATGGAATCGAATCGTGAGCTGAGTGAATCATAACATCCCTAATGTATACTGTATTCCAATCATGAAGAAAAATGTTACACTCTGGAAATACATTATAAAGTCTCCAAGGGCTTTGTCTGACCACAGACTCTTTTCAAAAATCACTCATCATTCATTTGTAAACAAAACTTGTGTATTTGACTTAGTTTGAGAGTTATGACCCTTTTACCTTACGTCATAAGGCAGTTTCGGTCTTTTTAGACTTTGCAAATGTTTAAAGACTGTCACTGGCACAATCTAAAAGAGATCATAAGGAGTGTGTTTACAATAAAAATACACCTCCTTAACCAGTAAATTAGAGGTATTTATGCAGCTCTCTATAATAATTGCTTCTAAATAATGTCAAGTGACTCCCTGGCTTAAATTTCCCACCAGAGGAAAGAACTTCCATAGACATTGTTTTGATCTGTTAATACATATCAATGCTACCAGCTTAATGAGCTGTTACAGCATGTAAAGAAAGCTGATTAACACCACAGCAGTTACATTTTCTGCACTTTCTTCCTTAAAACACGTCAAGACTAATATATATATATATATATATATATATATATACACTCAAAAAAATGTACTTTCACCTTTGCTAATTTTACTTAATCCGTTCATGTTATGATTACTTAAAAAAATTTATTTAACAATGTGAACTTGATTTAATCTAGTTCATTCAACAAAAAAGTGTGTATTGTCAGCTTTACTTAAAAATTATTTGTTCAGCCAACATAACATTTTTGCGTAAAGGTAACATATTAGTGAAACCAACACAGACTTGCATCTCATTGGCTGAGGATTTCTGCAGTGTATTATGGGTAATTGTTATTCTGTCACCCTCTTGGAGAAGTGTAGCACCATTAGATAGGTAGATGAGTAATACAATTTATAGCAATGAAGTTGTTCTAATAAGTTTTAGAACAAACCAAACAAAGAAACAAACGGTTTGTAATTTAAATATGTTTGTGATATGCTTGATAAGCTGTACTTATAGAAAGGTTTTAATGAAAAGTAATTTTAATCAGCTGCTCATGATCCTAATGCAAGGGGGTGGCATTCCTAAAATGGCATTATTCATGTATTCATGTATATGTATTCATATTCATGTATATGTATTCATGTTCATGTATATGTATTCATATATTTATGTATTCATGTTTTTTTTTTTTTTTTTTTTGCTAATATTGTTTTTGCTTATGTTTATATTCTAATACAAACATAAGCAAAAACAATATTAGCAAAAAAAAAACAAAAAAAAACATGAATACATCAAAATGCATGCAGAAGTGCAGAGGGAAAGACAGAAGGATAGAATTAAGTGCAAATGGAAGGGAAGGAGTGCAGAAGCGGAACTGGGATGAGGGAAGCCTGCGTGATGCTACTGTTTAACATTAATAAATGTGTTTTTGTGACCTGATACCCAACTTCCACCTTGTGATGCCACTTAAGCAGCTTGAATTTTCTAGGTGGGAGCTCTTTTCCCAGTTCATATTTTTCTACCATAATGACACCCCAAAATCACACCTTTAAAACAGCCTCTATACAGAGCACTTTGTGTTATTTTCTGCTCATTTTATGGTTTTACATACTGAGTGAGACACTTGCCTCTTAAATACAGCTACCGGCAGGCAGAGATGAGAAGAAAATAGAAAAAGATAAAGAACTCTCAGACAAAGAATATGACACCTAATTGGCCCAGATATCACAGCATGAAATATTCATGATGTGATATAAAAAAGGAGGACTTTTAAAGAGAATATGGTTTGTAATGATGAGGTTACAGTATTTTATCTGGCCTTTGACTGCTGTGAGTTCCACTGACACAGTTACTTAGAGCACACACGCTGCCTCCCACCAGATCTACATCTATATGTGTGTGTGTGTGTGTTGTCTGCATTAAACCGCTGTCAGCACTGAATATAACCCACGACAGGTGAACTACAGCTGATTAGTATATTAACATCATCTATTGCTTCTCATGATATTAGTCATAGTGCAAGAAAAAAAAAGCTTTGTTGAAGAGGTTATTACAGGTGAAAGAATGCCAGATACACCCACCATTTAAAACAACTATACAGCAAGTGACGTTTCAGCAGAAGATGAGATTTGTAATTTATTACCTTTTCTTATCCACTGAGATGTAAAGAGAAAATGAGAAAACTTGGAACCTAACCCGCAGAATTTAAGTTTTGGTTTTAATGATAATATAATATAATATAATATAATATAATATAATATAATATAATATAATATAATATAATATAATATAATATAATATAATATAATATATCAAATAAACATAAATAATAGCTAAATTAAAATGAATATTAATATGTCAATAGTTAATAAAATAATAATAATACACTACAGTACATATACTATAGTATCGGGTGTCTTACACTAACTCACAAAAACCTAAATGCAGTACGTCAAGCTAAAACTGCTCCAATGGTAGGAAAGGCCTTCACTTTTTCACTATTCACTCCACTATTTTGCACAGATTTACAGTAAATGAATGCATTAGATTGAATATGCAGATTTAAACCCACTTTATAAGAACACTTAGACTACCTACAGGGTTTTCTTGGAAAGGTGTGTAGGTGAAGTATGTGAAAGTATGGATTATGGAAGTATGGCTGGAGCGGCGTCTCACTGCCCTTCGCTCAGAAACACTTGTACAGTAGCGAGAACAGAAAAACACAAACACAGGAATACTGAAAGGCATCTCAGGAAGCCAATGAGCCAGTGCCAGTGCCAGGGATCCGTGCGGATGCCAGACTGCCCCCTGCTGTAGTAATCTGGAAGAATTACATCGAGAGGAGTGAGAAGGGTGTGTGAAAGTGTGTGTACAAATTGTGCGAGTGAGATAGAGACAAAAAGACAGGCAAAGAGACAAAGCGAGAGAGCAGGAGAGAGAGGCAGCACAATTTTTATAAGGATATAAAACTCATATAGGGCTTGTCACTTGTGTGTGGCGCTCTCTTTGGGTTCTGCATCACAATGAATGACATCACGCTCACACGAAAAGGATCTGGAGATGGGCGCATTAGAGTCCTTTGTGAGTGCAGACCTTGGCACATTTCACCTTAATGAGTGGCTTCCAGCTCCACTTCACTCAATAGTCTTCTCGTTTTTTTTTTTTTTTTCTAATGTATTGCTTTTATGATTTGCCTGAAACTGTTGGCTCGTGCCTCACACTCTCTATATTACCAGCTTGGCCTTGGTCAGCCGCAAAAACGTGTGAGACCAACATTCTCCCCAGTCATGCCACAGAAAAGAAAGGCAGGGAGGGGAGGGAAAAAAGGGGTATTGAAATAAGAGAGAATAAAACGAAAAACCAAAATGGTTTTGGTGCTTTGTTTTATCTGAAAGTAATTAAATCCATTTTCCCCTTTCCTTTCTTCCATTTTTCTGTAAAACCAACACTTGTAAAATTTGGCCACATAATTGTGCGCATGGTGGACGCAACTGCAGCCAAACTATACCCAAAGGACTTTGAGCTGCTGACATCCAAACCATTTTGTAATGGAATGTTTCGGAATGAGCTCTGAGCCGGGATTTGAGAGCACGTCCTTGCCTTGTAATCTTTCCCAAACCACGCAGCATCCATTTCATTACACCCAAATAATCTTAAAGCTTATAATATGACACCACACATACATTTAGTACAAAATTCTGACATTAATTGCATTATAATTTAAGTTTTAAGAATCTAAAACTTCTTTGCATTATATATTATTCATTTTCTTGTTGCTAGCTAACCATTTTAAAACACAGGGTATAAAAAAGTGTATTGTAGTTCCAAGTTATTTATTCAAATACCCACAATTCGTGCCACAAGAGGCATTAATGGCCACTGCGAGGACCCGATAAGGGCAGTCTGGGAAATTCAGAACTGCCTGAGTCACTATCCGGACAGCCCCACCATTTCTACCTGACACTGATTTCTTCATCTGACAGTAATTTCAACCCTTACAGTTAATGAATAATGGAGTGAATGTGCTTACATTCTGAAGACAGAAGTCAGTTTAACATAACCACTGCCATCAGCGCTGACATTAATTGCGCCTTAATTCTGGCAATTGTGTCTCGGAGAGGCCTGGAGGAGAGAGTAAGAGCATGAGTGGAGAATGGATATAAACCCCTGACATGCAAAGAGAGTGACAGTGAGGACCAGTAACTTGCAGGGTGAGGATAGGCACCAAGAAGCCAATGGAGGGAGACTATCTGGAAAAGTGGGCGGAATTACTGTTGACCTCTATACATATACTGTGGATTGGAGTAATAGCTGCTAAAAAAAATAAAAATAATAATTAAAAATACATTTTTAAATAAATTAAAATAGAAAACAGTTACAACATACCTGTTTTATTGCATATTTGATCAAATAAATGCAGCCATGAAGATAAGGCATTTAAGAAACCATCTCTTTTATTTCATTAAATATAAAAATAAATATCTCACATAGTTTCTCAAGTAAAAGCATACAAAGGTGAGTATCTATGTGTGTTTGTTGATACCTTAACATTGAAAGAATGAATTAATGAACAAATTATTACACTTTGTGTAGGGCCCTATGATTTCCATGAATTGGAAGACATGGACGGAATAGCGGAATCCAGTCATAAAAATGGAATTCACAGTTTAACGTGGAATGTCACGGAATTTGTCAAATTTCTAATGAATTAATCAAAAGTAGGTCATTACACTTAAATCAAATCACGAATATGGACTAGTATCTGTAAATATTAAAGGAGTCATATGATGTTGCTAAAAAGAAAATCATTTTGTGTATTTGGTGTAATGAAATGTGTTTATGCAGTTTAAGGTAAAAAAAAAAAAAAACTCATTATTTTCCACATGTGGTACTTTATTGTTTCTCCTCTATGCCCCACCTTTCTGAAACATGTAGTTTTTTACAAATCTCATTGGTCTGAAAAGCGAGGTGTGCTCTGATTGGCCAGCTATATAGTGCTTTTTGATTTGCCGAATGCCTCAAGCGTGCGACAGAAATGTTACTCCCCTTGTCAGACTGTGATGCGTGTCCCAGTCAGAACACCGGCGAGACAAGACAAAAACAATAAAACCCATTATAAACGAGCCATTTGTTGCATCAAGTTGTGACTTAATTACTTATTATATTGACTTATTCTGTGTTTCTACGTGTTGTGTTGCATCACGCCGAGTAAACATAAAACCATGTCTGCATTTGTGATCGGAGAAATGACAAAAAAAAAAACGCTACTCTGCACCAGTGGTTCTCAATTCCAGTCCTCGCGCTCCCCAGCTCTCTGCATATTTTGCATGTCTCTCTTTGTTAACACACCTGATTCAGATAATCAGTTCATTAGAAGTGAGCTCCATTCTGGAACTGTGTTTCCATTGAAATGCTCCCTACAAAGTGTTCATTGCTCCCTACTCCCTGAGCAGGGAAATCTGTTGAAGATCACCTCACTTCAGAACATTAATTCTCGGATTTGTGCTGTGCAACATCTTTACACACGGGCAAGTGTGTCATCATATAACTCAGTAAAAAAATACAATTTACACTTTGAATTGAATCTATAAGTTCCTTTCGAAATGAAATTATGGAGGAACATCCTGTTATGTCCACTTCGCAGAGCACTTACGTTCGAATAGAACAAACGTCTGAAACCAAAAGAGTAACATACAAAATGTGCAGAGCAAGGGGGCGTGAGGACTGGAATTGAGAACCGTTGCTCTACACTGCTCAAAACTGACATTTGAATCATCAGTGGAAAATCCTTTACACATGTAAACATACTTACAGACTGTGATTCAGAACAGCCAGCATTGTAGTCTTCTTCCCAGGATCAGGAAACAGTCCTCCATAAAATGCATTGCACACATCTAAATATTTGGGTTGAACTGTTCTGGAACAGTGTTGTAAAAACAACTTGTGCTGATTACTAGTTGTATCCTCTTTTGGAAGACCAAAAAAAATATTTTCGCTTTCACAATGAAACAGCGCCTCTACAACATGGCGCCGGTGCTAACAGTGAGAATCAAAGTTACGCTTTCTTTCTTTGCGTGAACATTTGGGTGGCATTGTGCAAATCTTCCCACATCGTGGCTAAGACATGTGGGGGTGTTTAAACAAGCCATTTTGGCCGTGGACAAGTCTTAATTTTCATAAAGAATATCTCTTTGGGTTTGAGACTTTAGTCCTTGCAACTGAAGGGATCTTATCTATTCACAAATAGCATGTAACGCTACAAAGAGAAAGGAAAACTTGAAATCACATCATGTGACCCCTTTAATCCTCAAAAGTTGATTTAAATATGAATCCCTCATGTTCTGTGTGTCTCTATTAATGAATGGCGCAGACGCGCGGTTTCATTTGCTATACACACACTGAAGCACGCCTGATGCTTGCGATGATTTCAGCCTCTGTTGTCTCACAAAATGAGGATAAAAACACATGAACAACCTTGCCAGAACTGCTCTGAGAGTCTCTTCATGAGCATTTGACCATTTGACTGTCATATCAAATCTATAACTGTAAAGGTATTCATTGCACCTGTCAAAATAAAAGTGGTTTGATTTGAAGACATTGTGCCTATTACTATTTTTCAGTAGAATGTAAATAGCATACTACTACTAATACTACAATGAAACATATTTTTTTAAAGGAACAAACACACAACATTTCTTCCATGTTTTAGTTTTAATAGTAAATCCCCTTTGTCAAAAAAAAATAAATAAATTGCTTATTTTTTTTATAATTAAAAGATAAATTAAATTCATGTATTATGCCTTCATTTAATAGGTCCTTAAACATTAAGTTTTTGTTAAACTTTTAATAAATTTTTGTGAAAATGTATGTTTCGTGATTTTAAATAATTAGACATGCTTTTTGATTAAAACAATTTAATGTAACTATTAAAAAGTAGTCTGGAAAAATGTTAACAAAAACAAACTGAATCCAGAATAATTAAAACAGAAAAAAATGAATTTGGGAATTTAGGAAAAAATAAAACAGATTTCATAAGGCCCTATATGTGCCACTGACTGACTTACAAGCAGGGCTTGTAGAAGAAACACTGTGCCTTATGAAGTATTCAGTGCCCTCAAATGTAAATGAGGTAGCCGTCGCTTTTGTCCTCTTCGGTTGATACAAGAGAAAAGAGCAGCAACCGTGGCCCCCTTCTTTCGTCTCCACCACACAAGAGGTGGCGGGTGACATCGGCTTCCTGTCTAATTACTGGAGAGCACTATGTCTGGCCGAAAGGACAGTCTTTTGCCATTACGCACGTTCTACTTCAGGCCACTTCTCACACTCTTTCTTCCTTTCAGTTCCCCCTCCCAAGGCTTTCCACTGTCAACTCGTGCTATTTGCTGCTCCTTTACACGGCCATTAAGACTGGCCCCTGTCCAGGCCAGATCTTCAGAGAAAGGTCTCTGACATGGCCATATGCAGCTCAACCAGTAGCTAGAGGGCTGACAAGAGAGAACTCTCTTGCATTTAATGACCCATTGCCACGGCAAGCCTCATCAAATGTCATTGGCCTTTAATGACTGCATCGAGCATACTCAAGTCAAAGTCAAAGGCGATTCTTTTAAGAAGACACAGACTTTTACCATAAATGTGTATATCTTTTCATTGGGCATTTTCACATCCGCTACATTTGCACTCCATGTGGCAGGACAATTATGCATAATTACACTGAGGGGCCGATGAGACTGGGAGATAACCTTAGAGATATCGAACCCCCTCCCAGCCTCCGGCAATGGGCAGCCCTATTGTTTTTCAGCCTGGCTGAGGTAGTATGGTGCTGGTGGGATGTAGTAGTCATTGTCATGACAGCTGGGTTGGAGAAGTTCAAGGTGTTCGTAGAACGAAGGGTTCACATTGGCCCAGAAGCTTCCAATCTGGTGATCTAGGGCCCTTTTGACCTGATCATCTGGTCCTGGCTGTCCAAGCACGTTCACGCTCTGTTTCCTGATACGGCGAGACAAAGGGGCCAAGATGCAATCTGACTGCTAGTGCGTGCTGAGCAAGCCCAAGTGATTATCAGGCTCATAGGGCACGGCAAACACCCATTTACACCTGCTATTAAGATCCATTTCGGGTGATCTGATCACATGTGGACAGAGCTAAATTCAGATATGAATGTGGTCCAAAACTTTTGCGATCGGTCGGGTAATGTTCTCTGCTTATCTCTTTTGATTTAATCAAAAGAGATGGGGCCTAAAGGTTTAGTTCATTGTTTAAAAAAATACTTCTGTGATCATTTACTCACCCTCATAATGTTACAAAACACACAAGAACATACACTTTTGCTCAAAAGTTTATATATATATATATATATATATATATATATATATATATATATATATATATATATATATAATATTATTCAGCAAGGACACAACTGATCACAATTGAAAGAAAAAACATTTATGTTACAAATGATTCCCATTTTGAATAAATGCTATTCTTTTGCAGAATGTTCTGTATACCATAGATGTTAAGATGCATAACTGATTTCAACACTGATAATAATAACAGATGTGTCCAGGACACCAAATATTAGAATGATTTCTGAACGATCATGTGACACTGAAGACTGTAATGACAAGACACTAATGACAATAAATAAATCCATCACATCACATGAATAAAGAACATTTTAAAATACATTAAAAAGCCGTCTTCAAGCGCTTCTTGGTGACAGGTCTAAACATTAAAACAGCATTGTTTTATTATGGACAAATACAGTTATAATTCTTTTAAAATATCTTTTGAGTCTCACCAAAAGAAAGCCATACAGATGTGGAACAACAGAAAGGTGAGTTAGTGAATTAAAATTTTAAAGTGAACTATTCCTTTAACACCAGGTGTAAACAAATCTAAATTAAAGGGAGTTAACTAGTTAACTGAGTTTTGGAAGCGAGGCCAATCACCTCACTACCCGAGTTCTTCATAAATCAGGTCACTGTTTGTCTCTTTCTCTCGAACCCACCCTTCACTCCCCTTTAATCAAATCAGCTATCCTTATTCTTTTCAGGTTTCATTGGAGGGGGGCCTAATAGTCTGATCTAAATATAAAAGCGAGATGATTCCCCCTCATCCTGAGTCTCTGCGGGCCATTCATTCAAGATGTCCAGATCAGGCTGAAAATCATCCTATCCCCTTTACCTTTTCATTCTCTTCCAACTAATCCCTAACATTCTGAACAATAAACCATTCCTTTACATATTTGGTTGTGGTTTGGTCTTTGCTCGTCATGGAAGTCCTACTGATACACTCAATGTTTAAGGGAGAGAGAAATGAAAACATTTTCATATTACAGTACCTCTCATTAACATAATCTGTCAAACATTAGGCATTTCTCAGCCACTGAATTAAAAGTAAGATATGTGAACACAGGTTTATTTCATATGCAGAAATAGAAGCACATTTGCAGGGTCATATTAAAGGGCTTATCTTTTGCTTTCCGCCCCGAGTTGAGCGAACAGTCTAGTTCCAGGATAGGACAAACAGTACGGCTTCAAGGTGGCACTATGTAGTCTGAATCAGCGCTCTTCTCACGCCCCGCTGGTCCCCAGGGCATCCGCGCTAAGGCTGCTTTCATTTGCACCCACCACCACAAAAAGAAAAAAAGAAAACAATGCAGGGATTTGAATAATTCTGCATCGTCGTCACACAACAAAGGTAGGCAGGCGAAAGGGGAAAAAAAACTACGGAAGCTAAAATTTTGCAGTCTACTCTTTGCCACGCTAAGGCTTAGTGCACGAGCAGCGGACAACATTTCAGGTGCAGCAGAGAAAGGCTGATAAAAGCAAGCGTGGGATTACACTTCATGACCAAAGACATTCATCTGTCTTTTTTCTCAATTTTTCCTGCCTTTTTTTCCCTCCTTTTGTTCAAACGGCATCCTCTGCTTTTCCTTGTCAGCTCATCAGGGTAAAGCCACTCAAGCAGAATGCCTCAGCGCTGGTTGTATAATTAGCTGGACATCTCTTTCACCTTGCTGCACTGATAGTGGAGTGTGAGGCTTATGTCCCCTGAGGCATGTGCAGTCCCCTCCACCCCAACCCCCATCAGGCCAACCAAAAGTCTTCCTCCACCTGTGCTGTACTGTACTGTACTTTTAAGCCTGATGCACACTGTACAATTGGCCTTGATTTGGCCCCTGAGACTAATTGTGAAAAATCTTTATATATATATATATATATATATATATATATATATATATATATAAAATCACGCACAAAATAAAAAAGTATGAAAATGTATTTATGATATTTAGAGATTAGCTAAATATCACATTTAATTTTGTAAAAAAAAAAAAAAAAATTAAGATTAACTTTAAAAACTCAAAGCAAAAATTTATTTGCGATCATTGGATGGAAGGCACACAAAAAAATCAAGTTTGGTGAAGAGAACAACTGTAGACCTGGCAACCCTAGCTTGAAATATCCATTAACATGAGTAACCATTCTTTAAAAAATTAGATTGTGTTAATGCAGACCTAAATTCTACAAAAATGTATTTTGTTTTTCACACAAGTTGTAGTGTGACACAGTTTTTGCCCTTATTTGCTGATTTATCGGTGCATCCCTGTAGTTCAAACTAGCAGTTAAAGTACAACATGTCCATCCCAAGCAAAAAAAAAAAATCGTATAAAGTAAAAATGTACAAATAAAAAATAAAAATCTATATACACTCGACCTCACAAACAACTGACTGATCGAATGTTTTGAGCCATCCCTGAATGATATCCTCTTATGTGCCTAAAGAGTAATGCACTCAGCCCATACTGTACACCACACTCCTGTTCTTCTGGTGTACACCCGAGAAACAATGACACATTTGAAATAGAATAAATGACTCAATTATGAAGACAGAGCACAGCAGTACTGTGATGTGGAGGCAGGAGCGGTGTATGCGATCAGAGGCGTTAACTCAGCAGGGTGTTAATGCAAAATGGGCCAAACTCCTCAGCAGGGGCAGCAGCTGAAAGACAACCACCTTACTCTGCTGACGGCCCCGATCAGCCTTGTGCTGTCCAGGCAGGAGGCCACTGACACCACAGGAGTCACATGCAGCTGCCATAGCACCAGGACAGGTATTCAGATCCCTCACACAACAGATTCTCTCTCTCACTCAGTGTCCTGCTGAATAGTGTGAACTGTGAACACAACAAGTACAACAATCATGACAAAATATTCTCGATCACCAAACACAGGGACAAAAATCTCTACAAAGTTGAAGATGTATAGTAATGTGACAAATATGACTCTAGATATACAACAAGCCACAGCGTTCATGTGAAAAAGTTTGGGTTACACTTTATTTCAATAGTCCACTTTAGACATTCTCCTGAATGCAAGTAACTTTGTAACTACATGTCAACTACATATCAACTAAATCTCAGAAATTTGCAACTACATGCCTACCATCTCTCAGAGTAGACGGTTAGGGTAGGTTTAGGGTTACTGTTAGGGGTAGGTTTGGGCTTAGTATAAGTTGACAATAAGTTTACAAAGAAAGTGTTAGAAGATATTAAGCAGACAGTCTACTAATACTCTGCTAACTGCTAGTTGACATGTAGTTGCAAATTTACTTACTGCTAGTAGAGTGTCTAAAGTGGACTATCAAAATAAAGTGTTACCAAAGTTTGATCTGGAATGGAGTCTGAGACAATAGTTGCCTGAATATTTCCTGTCATCTGATTGCTTTCTCGGTCGTTAAAACTGCCAAAAACATTTATTTTAGCAATTTGTCCTTACCAGTGGCTGATGACCAAAATAAAATCTAATTTATCTAATAAATTAAACAATGAATTTAGGCCATGAAAGTAGTCCATGTGACATCAGAGGGTGAGTTAGAAGTTTTTGAAGCATCGAAAATACATTTTGGTCCAAAAATAACAAAAATTTTATTTATTTTTTAATGAAATGGTTATACCATTCAACCGTGTCAGAAAATTCAGTGCTTTTTCCTCTCTCTCCATCTCTTTCTTCAGTTTTTCCCATTCCAGGGAACACTTTTTCCTCTGGAGGCAATCACTCACAACCCCTCCTCTGTGTGGTTCTCCACTCGAGACCTGAGCAGCTTTTCAACTTTATCTTGTCAATACAGGGATAAGGAGTCAGACTGAAAGTTCATTAATTCCTGAGTAACCTATGCTTCAGTTTTGCTAATACCCAGTTCTATTGATGTTTTTTTTTTTTTTTTTCCATAGAGTGAGCCAGGTTAACCCCCTACAACCCACCCCAGCTCCCTCCATGAAACAGCCCATTCTCAAGCCCGGCATCACAGCACAGAGATGTACAAGGGGCATAAATAGGGCATCATAATGGTACAACCCATTCCAAGAGAATGCTGGGATGGTTGCGTACCCAGACCCACCTTCCCTGAGAGACGCTATGCTCAGCCCCTCACCTTACACAGCAGGATATATAGGCCCTGACCCCTGAGGTCATGTTCCATGTGCAAATTCAAAAGCTTGACATCTGTTGCCTGGCTGTTTGATCACACGGTGAAAGAAAAGTTCAGACTGCTTGTCAGCTAAACACTTGTCCTACATGAAATAATATCCATGCAAGCCACCTAAGCCATAAATAAGTTTTTTTTTTTTTTTTTTTTTTTTTTTTTTTTTTTTTTTTTTTTTAGACCAATGAAAGGATAATTGAAAGTAGGATAGGTTTAGTTTTGCTGGGAAATGAGTCCGCTCTTGTTTTAAGGGACAATGTCCAATCGCCAGCGCATATGCATGAATGCCAACCTTGAGTGGCAACCTTACTAACCAATAGAGTGAGCGCACCTCCATTCTCCCCAGTCAGCACTGCTCGAGCCAACTGTGTAAACGGCCACCATAAAAAAAAAAAAAATGTAAAGTGGAAAGTGGAAAGTGGAAAGTGGAAGAGATAGCCTATAGGGCTAAATACAAGTGTAAATTCAGTCTGTTTTGCTTATTTCACTTGGATGAAATGAAACATTCAGCACATTTTCCATTTGGTCTTAAAATCCCAAATACTTAAAAATGGATAAATCAGACTATGTAACCTAATACTTTAATAATTTACTACAGTAATACAGTTATTTATATACACAAAATAAACTAATATTTCCTGTGAAATTTAGTAATTAAGTAATTTCTGTAAAAGTAGTAAAAGTAGTAATACCATTATAACATTCCCTGCTGAAAAAAAAAAAAAAAAAAAAATAGAGGGCATCTCCCCCTAGAAAATGTAATGGATTTAAGGGTTATAATGGGAATTATATTGACTTTAATGTAAACTATAAAGGTGTCTAGACTCTATACTCACATTTGATGGATTCTATTGGTGGGATGTAATTTGGCAGTAATTTTCCTCAGGCATGATAATGCTTTCAAATCCACAATATCCATTTTACAAGACATCAAACTGTTTCAAACATTAAATTGGTTTGAAACTCTTAAATGTATTTGAATGCCTTTTCACATGAAATGCAGCATATTCAGATGTTAAACAAACAAGTTGCTTTTGAATACTGTTTTTCACATTTTCATTTAAAACCCATCAGAATGTGAGAGAGACCATATGTATGAAAATTGGTTTTGGATCCTAGCTACCTCCCTCTCTTAAAAATAAAATAAAAAAAATAAATAATAATAATAATAATAATAAATTGTCCTGTACGCAGAGGAACTTTCCCAAGGGATGACAGGCTTATCCTGTTTTGGGTGCGATAGACGTGCATTGTGGCTTTTAGAAGGTGCGCGTTTTTTTGATGCAGAGCTGTTTAATAGTTTCCTGGCACAGTTGGCATGGTTACCAGTGGAGAAAAGCAGCGACTTAAACCTTGTGACTGAATCTCCCTGAACCTGCGATAATCTTCGGCCAATCTCCGTACTAACACCCAACTTCTACTCGATCTGCCTTCATGCCCCCATCCCAGCCTCCCTGCACACGCTTCCTTCCCAGCGCATCACAAAGACTTTTGTATCGGGATAAATGGTGTAAAAACTGGCGTTCATGAAATCATTTCCCTTCAAAGCCCTTTTAATGCCAGACATGTGGCATTTGTCTTTTTAATTTAAAAAAGAAAATATCATGCAGTCTATGTTGACTGCCGAGAACATGCCGTGGTCGTTCAGCATGATGCGAATGATGAAAATATAGATGAGGGGTTTAGCGTTCTTCCAGGCCAGCTTACTGGCCCAGAAACTGTTCGAAGGGTGAGAATGCGAGCCAAAGCCTTTAACATCCCCTGCCATGATTAAAACACTATATTAAAATGACATGGGTGGTGGAAACACATTCTTGCCCTCAGCTCCTGAACCAAAGTCTGCGTTATTTATTACCGTGTCCTCTATTGACCGGGTTACATTAGCCATTTTCATTTCTGTACGTTATATATATACGATGATTGCTTCAGGCTGACAGACAGTTTAAATGATTTCACTTTCAAAGTGCAACAGCTAAGTGTGTTTGGGCATATGCATGGTCACATTTAAAGAGAATGTGCATGATTTATATCGTCTTCAAATAAATCTGGTCATATTCAAAGTAGTTTGTAAGTTGGCACTTAGGTACTCAGTTCTGGTGCTTGCTGTCATTTGGCAGGAGTGTGATAACTCGTAACCCGACGACTCCATCAGCGGTGTCAAGACGAGATAAACAACATTTCCCTTGTGGATAATATAGTGTAGGCTGTTATTTTTTTACCGTTTCTGGATTGTGCTTCACTTTCTTCATTTGGTGACAAAGAGCAAAACTAACAATGTCACGCTGTCTGGTCTCTGTTTCCCTGGGTGTCCACTAGTGGTCTCACTTCCCCATAGGCACCTCACCGCAGGCACTACAATTCCCACAAAGCCTTGTCCCTTCATCACGGTAATTGCACACCTGTTAATTGCACTCAGGTGTCTTCACTTTCATAGTCATTATCCTGCCTATTTAAACCGTTCTGTTTCTGTTTTTGTCATGGAGTCCTTACTTTCTGTCACCTAGTTTCCTCGTCTTCCTGTTCCTGTTCCTGTTCCTGTTCCTGTTCCTGTTCCTGTTCCTGTTCCTGTTCCTGTTCCTGTTCCTGTTCCTGTTCCTGTCTGGATTGATGTTGGTTACGACCCCGGCTTGTTTTTGACTCTGATTTGGATTACCCTTAATAAACCACACTGCACTTGGATCTTCCGTCTCCTGTGTTCCCGTACGTGACAAACAATTGTTTCAGATCTGTACGATATTTAGAAAAATGTTGTCAGATTTTGCTACCTCCCATTAAAACAATGGGTAGTACAATGCGACAGCGAAAAATGAAAGAAATTATGGTTTGTTAACATGTAAACCTACCACAACCCTAAACCTACCTTTACAGTAATGCAAATACAGTAACTATGTGTTATATTCCTGGTCGTAGCTAGAAGGGATACAGCTAAAAAAAAATTCTACCTATTAAGATTGTGTTTTATTAATGTCTACACATATCCTAAGCCTAAACTTACTCTTACAGTAATGCAGATACATTAAATATTGTTGTTTAGAATGAGAAAATAGACGCAATATTGATGTGTGCATGTGCAGTTAACCCTGGTAAGAAAATCTGACAGGTAGGAAACATGTCAGGACACCTAAAGCAAATACTCTTGTAACCCCAGTAACACTACCTGTTATGTTAAAGCTGGGGCCTGGGTAAGTATTTATTTCAATGCTATATTTAACTTCTATTGTCAATTATAATCTGTTTCCGTTTGTTTCAGCAGCAATAAAGACTCTAAAATCCAATACTGGTTTTACGAGGCTTTGTTTATATTTAAATACCCCAATGAATTTGGTAAAGCAATAAAGGGAACTCCGGGCTTTTTCGAAACTCTCGGTGTTGAATGTCGATCCAACTCGTGCTAATAACGCCACGAGCACATGGAATAAAGTTCTTATTAGCAAAATACAAATCACTGATGAAGGATTCACTCTAAATATACAGGATTATCGTGTAGAACATCCTTTTATTTCCGAATAACTTCATACGCAATTTCTCTCGGCTCCCCGTTGTCCTTCCTACTTTTCCACCCTCTCACGTGATACGTGAGCATGTAAAATAAACCAATAAACATAATATAAAAATATATATAAATTTATAACTATATGCCTATACATGAAAACACTATAAGGAAACAGTATAAAAATAAAATACACATTATAAATGTAAATAAACATATTAGAATCAAACCATAATTTAGCCTCTTTTAAGTCTCACCGGGCTACACTGTACTTGTACTATACGTCGCTACTGAATCTGCACCGCGATCAGCGCAGTCTGATTTTAGTGAAAAAAAAAAAAAAATTATAAATATGGATTGTAGGCCTACTTTTAAGTGAATCAGAAACAATGTAGTGTGTTCCGAACAAATAACTCATATGAATTGGTTATTTTCAGAAAAGCATATAACGCGGCCATTTGGATTCCTGAAAGAATGAGTCTTATGAGTCTGTTCTCTTTTTTTGTGAGTCAAAACCGAGCGGCAACCTCCCGCTCTTTCTCGTGAGGCCAATAAGGAAGTGACTAAAACTGCAATTCATCGACTGGCCGCTTGAGGCTGGCTGCAGAATTAAGCGAGTCAGTCCCATAGACTCCCCATGTTAAAATGCCCAACTTTACAGCAGAAAAAAAAACACGTTTACAGCCTGGTTCAAAAAATTATTTTGGTCTATATTGCTAATTTTGCCCTTCATGACAACTGTAAGGGGGATGATTTTTTTTTTATAACTCATCCATTTAAATTGTATTAAGCCTTAAATTTCTGCATAATTAAGGGCGTGGCCACTTGAGTGACAGGTGGATTGCCGCTGCTGACAATGCCGTCGCGCTAGGTGGGCGTGGCTTCAGCAATTAGCTCCCGCCTTTTCTGCCCATTTTCGATTATGCGGGAGAGTCGCTCGGTGACGCGCTGCCAAGATGGCGACGGCCCGCTCTGCACACTTTAGGGCTGTGTCCAAATTCAGGGTCTGCATCCTCCTTAGGATCCTTCCTACCCGGTTGAAGGAGGATGGGTCCTCCGACGACCGCAAAAACCAGAAGTCGGTGTTTGTGAATTTGGACAGCCTACCCTTCTTTCAGTTCCCTCCCTTACCCGTTGCTCATAACCTGTCGCCTAGCAACCGTGACAGCGCTAAGCAAGACGTGGGTGAAGAGCTCATCGTTCTCTCCCCGGAGCTTTATAAACACTTCTGTCTGCTCTTTCGTCCTTAGAAGCGTTAAAAACAGCTTCAATCACTAACAAATAAGCTGTGTGTAAGGGGATATTTGCACAGTCAGTAAGGAAGAAGCTAGTTTAAGAAAGTAAACTTTTTTTTTTTTACATATACACGTACAAATGTAAAAAAAAAAAAAATGCTTAACGCTAAAACAAAATGCCTAACTAGAAAACCACTGAAAATATATATATTTGAAAAGCCAGTTTTTAAAAAACACCGAAAATAATACTCCTCCCCCGCTCCGCTACCGCTCGCTTCGTCCTGCCGAAAAAAAAAAAAAAAAAATCGTCCTGCCGAAAAGAATTATCGGATAGGAAGGACGCGAAAGGATCCACCACACCCATCCTTCCAATTCGGGGAAAAGGAGGACACATTTGTCGGCCGCATTTGAAGGATCCTACGAATTTGGACAGCCTTCGTCGCGGCGCTGTGACGTAAAATCCTTCAAATGAGTCCTCCGAAGGATGTAGACCCTGAATTTGGACACAGCCTTTAGGCTTCAAAACCGCTATTGAGGAATCTATGGGTGACGTCACGGACACTACGTCCATATTTTTTTTACAGTCTATGGTCAAAACATACAGCGCACCAGTGTAGTCCTATTCCTAAACGAACCATTATGAGCAACAAATTAAACATTTTCACTAGATCCCACTCCAAATGAATTTTATTATTTTGTTTTAAAAGCTCATGTGTGCAGAATCTGATAAATGATAAGATGAGCTCTGTTGTAATAAGCAGTATTTTATAAAAGAGCTCATATTAATTAACAATATTAATTGAATGAAACATAAAAGCCTAACTATAGGCTATGCTATTTTTAATTTAGCTATTTTTCAGGTCATTGGACTGCATTTGCTTACTCTGAAAAGTCTGTGAAAAGTCATTTAAAGTTTGTGCAACACTTTTGCAAGAACTGTAGGCTATTATTATTTTTTTTATTTTTTTTTGTAGAAATCTAAAATGATCTCATAATTTGGCAACAGACTGCTGAGAGCAGTATATGCAATATGAACCAGCATTTAATTTATCCAAATATTTCTTCATCAAAAAATTGTTAATTGGCCATTAAGGAAACAGAATCATTAAGAAGGACAGGAATTGGAACCAGAGCTGTTAAACTTTTTAGATCTCTACTGTCAACAGTGTGCCCAGGGGTCCAAAAACTGCATCTGTGCACAGCACAAACACATATACACACTATAACAGGAAACTTCAGCAGTCAGAGCAAAAAACACCAGATAACAAGGACAAGTGGACTCCTGCCGTCAGCTCAGTTCCAAGACAATGCATGTCTGCAGCGAAGACATGTGTCTGTATTTCTTAACAAACCAGTGGACCCCAAGAGGTGTGGGCAGGGTCTGATCAGCTGTCAGTCAGCCCCTGAGAATGTCACAGAAATATGCTTCAAGTATACTATTCTATACGAGCCCTAGAAAAATGTGGTCACTTCTTTGATTTTTGACTGTCATCTCTGTAAATATTCTTTTCTACTTTCTTGTTGCTTTATTTTCATTTCTTTGGGGGTGGGGGGTAAAGTTCTTCATGAGAACGCCTTTCTTTCTCATCTTTGACTTCACTTTGAATGCCACCGGTTTCTCAGGATTGACAGAATAATATGCACTCATCATTTTGCAGACGCAAAAAAAAAAAGAACTGTGAACACTGGGAACAGTTTTGGGGGTATTTGCTTCTTTTTAATCAGTGGAGAAAGACTGACGTGTCCAATCATAATAACACATCAACTGCTAAATGGGCCTTTGCAATCACTGTCAGTTCCATTCCATTAGGGAGTCCTGGATGTACGGACATCAATCAGCTTTTTGTGGTGTTATTTATTCATAATTTTATAATTTAACTATTTATCTGTTTATTCATTCTAAACAATTGCAGTCTGCACTTTGATTATGCCCTTGCCTAATCAAACAATGCTGGCACAACAAATTGCTTGTGTGCAGGTTGTCTAATTTAGCAAATTTATTTATTTATTAAGTTATTTTTATTTTTAAACAAATTTAACATTTCTAAAAATCTCCCTGATCCCTAAGCAAAAGCTAATTCTGTGCTTTACACGGTTGCAGCATTAAAGAACTGTAATACATCATAAGATATAAACAGAAATGTATAACTTCTAAATTTAAGTTATGCGGTGGAAAAGCCCCTTCATCCACTTTTAACCCCTGCATAAATTGTATATAAAATAAATTGTATGAAAAGATCAACTGTGGGAAATCTTGTATTATTATCTCAAATTAAGCAACCATGAAATTATTAACACCATGCAATCCATTTTAAATGTTGCATACTTTAAATCCAGGCTGATTTCTTTTTTTATCCTGCATAAAAAACATCCAGTGGATCACCTACGTATTGGCAAACAGATAAAGCCTGCATGAAATTGTAGCTAAAATACAACCCACTGACTATCCTGAAAGTTCCATCTAAACTAGATCCTCAATATACAAAAGTCACGTCCCAACAACATGTAGTTTCTGTCATCCTGTGGTACACTCTTGTGTTTCAGATCAGTTTGTGAGAGTGGTGGAGAAAAAATATGAGATGGGAAGAAATATTATATTACAATATTTTTGCGTTCTCTGGCAAAATAATTGCATTCCCAGAAAGTGGAATTTTCTCACAAAACTAATATAATTTCCCCATTTCTTTTTTGTACAATCACCATGTTTTTTGTTTGTTTGATTTTTTTCTCTCTCTCGTTTTTTTACCATCACCATGTGTGTCACTGTTCTACACCTCACATTACGAAGGTGAGTAAATGACAGAATTTGTATTTTTGTGTGAACTAACCCTTTAAGATGATTGTCAAAGCCTTGATCAATAGTAACCAATAATCTTTGTAATGCAGTTGTTGACTTTGTTGTTTAAATGGATGAAAACATAATCCATTAAGTATTTACCAGATTACAAAAATTCATCAAATGAGAAGCAGACATCATGCCAGCATTTGAAGTCCACACACACCACACCTCACTCGGATGACCTTGGCCTTGTGCCCAGCTGACTCGCAGGAGGGTCAAAACACAGAAACCAGTCCAGCCTCCCGTGTCCATTAGTCCAATTGCTAGCCAGCGACTTGGCATGTCCAAGATCCCCCTCTCTCCCTAACTCACCAGACAGGGATTCAATTCATCACAGAGAGGTCACTGTCTCTCATCTCTTCAAAGTGTTGTCTGATTCTTGAGCTCTGCAGTTTGGATTCGACAGGCTATTAAGCAAATTACTGGCTGGTCAGTTATTGCACTCTGTGCATTGCTCATCACATAATTCAAAGGGCCTGCTCATCTCCTTTTGACCCGCCGGCCCACTCTGCATATCTTGCACTGCTAATTCATTGATTAAGTGCTTGTAGCTCTTGTTCTCACTAAGAACAGCAGGAAGGAAGTGGGATGGGAAAAAAAGCAATGTACCACTATCGGAATCTAAAGCAGTGGAGAGTTTGTATATGCTGGCATTGCAGCAGGGATGATTTCCTATTTGATTGTGTATGTGTTTGTAAAGCATGGGAATAGTATAATTCAGTATTGCTTTGGCTATGTGTATCTGAGGAAAAGAGCAGGAAGATTGGAGGTAATCAGATTAAGACCACATGCTGGCTATAGACAAAAAGCAGCTGTATAATACTTGTTTGCATTAGTAAAAGAAAAATAATGAGAATTCAGGTAGGTGTTATTGTACCTAGCTTCACCAAAAAGTGGTTTTGGATGCTGGGGAGATTAAATTGCAAAAGTAAACTGTGATATTTAGTTAGTTAGTGGCTAGTCAAACTACACCAGAGGTCAGGGGCATTTGCAAAAGGCCTTCAAGACACATTTATGGGAGTAAAAAAAAGTAAGCCTACAATACTGTACCATACCATATATTTAATGAGGGCAATTGTGTGTAAACTACTTGAAATGCCTCTCTTTTTCTTTTAATGCTAAATAAGCCTATATGCCCATGCTAAGACAAAAATATACAGCAAAGACTGTGTAATTTTTTGTGTGTGAACATGTGTGGGTGTGTGTAAATGTATGTTAATGTGTGTGGTGTATCTAAACCCACAACAGCGTCTACTTTAATGCTGTTATCCAAACCAGGACAGAGGAGAGGGCATTTCTAAATCAGATTTACATTGCTTGTATATTAGGTACACAAAGGCCTTGAAGATTATCAGAACAAATACAAACCTAGATCTACAGCCACAGCATTTTTAGGTTGATGCTGGAAAACGACATGGTCTTAAGTATTATCACTTTTTTTTATAAATATTTTTGTAATATTTTAAATAATTTTATATTTCCACTAAAGTTCTAGTAATTTAGTTGTGTGCTTTTGTATTTTTTTTTTTATATGCAGACCTGTCAAGTATCCCGTTTTGGCCGGGAAAGTCACGTATTTTACCCTTCTTTCCCGCCGTCCTCCCGTATTAGTATTTTCCCGTAAATCTCCCGTATTTAATTTTTTTTTATTTTAACCTGCGTTATTAATAAAATAATAATAATAAAAACATTCCCAGTCTGAGCTCTGTCACTAGTCTCGCGATAACTGCCACCTGTAGTAGCCTGTCGCGAGGGGTGTGTGAGGTCAGGTGACATGAGTTATAACGCGGGAAAAACAACAACAACAAAAGAAAAAACCGAGACGGATGATGGATGCTATGATAAAGAGTGAAGGCACACCTGCCAAAGAACCAAAACCCATGTGTAAATACCAGGATAAATGGGACAGCGAATTTACTTTTTTAAAGAATGCAAAGTCTGCAACAAATTTGTACAACAACTCACTAAAAGAGTAAAAGAAAAGTTATGTGAAATAAAAAGAAAAACTGTAAAAGAAAAGCAATATGAAATGAAAAGAATGTGTGGAATGAAAATAAAATGTAAATGTAAAGACAAGCAATGTTAAATTAACAAAAAATATGCAAATAAGCCTTTAAATAAATGCTCTTCATATATACCCTTTTGTGTTTTCATTTGGGCTATAACACCTGTCTTAAAATGTAAGGGATACTGGAAAATTTCCCTTATTTTCAAATTCAAAACTTGACAGGTATGTATATGTCCATATAAAAACTAGAACTATACTGTATTTTTTTTATTATTATTATTATTGTTATTTTAGAAAATGACATCAAGTTAAAGTAAATTAAAATTAAAAATGTTGTCTTGGCCCATGGCATTTAAGGTAATGTTTTTTGTTGTTGATGTTGATGTTGTTGTTAGTTTTTTTGTTTTGTTTTTTATTCCAGTAACAAAAAAGTAATTGAATATAAATACAGAAATATTGAATAAAGAAAATATATATAAAATAAAATAAACTTTATTATTATGTATAGATGATAACTAGACTGATTTATGGCTGATTTAAGATTACTTTAAATGATTTCCTACCAATTGTGTAAACTCTGATGCGGCCTGCAATATTTATAAACGTAATTTTTCATACTATTGGAAGTATGCAATGAAAATAGTTTTGCAAAAAGAAATGTGAGGTCTCAGGATTCATAAAGATGTTGATTTCAGCCAATTATACGAGTCACATGCGAGAGTTTCTGTCTTCCCCAAAGATACCCTTATCTTGTCATGATGATTACTGAAATAAGTTCCTTTTTCCTCTTTATTTTGCAAATTACTAACCATCTTTTAAGAGGTCAACACTCTCTGTCTTGATTGACACACTTGAATGTATAATGAACTGCTCAGCTGTTTCCCACAAAATGCCTCAGCTGGATCTCAGCCTCCAAATTCCAGCAAGCCACCCTTGATGTGCATGAGACCAGGCTGACGCACCCCTATCTGCACTAATCATTAACCGCCAAGGCCTCCTCTTTTTTAATAAACGAGATAATTGGCTATCATTGTCTGGCTGGCTCTGTTTAGTGAGTGGGAATGGAAATGGCAGTGACCAGATGCCTCGCTCCCACTCTCAAAGCTCTTTAATTAGAGAGGTCCCAGTGAACCTGAGAACCACGCCACTACAAAAGCAGGGAAAAGGGCAATTAACGGCCGAGTGGTCCCCTCTCCATCCATCTGTCAGAGCACAGGTGAAAGGATGATGAAGGAGGTCTATCCTCACAGGCCCATATGGGGATCCTTATGGGCAAAGCCTCTCAATGCCTTTCCTTTAAGAAACATACAGTAGTGTTTTCCACAGAATGTTAAATTTCTCTATGTACAGAATACCTGGATACGCTACTACTTGACTATATTAAATATATTCAAGAATGATTATATCCATGCAATGATTATGTTCATGATTATTAACATCTCTTAGAATTTATAATAACTTTTAATTGAAAACGATTTTAATAATTTAATTTAAAGACAATTTACACAAAAATGAAAAAAATGTAAAAAATAATAATATTTCTTTTTTAACTATATATATATATATATATATATACACACACACACACACACACACACACACACACACACACAATACAAAACAATAAAAAAAATTACACATAAGTAAATAAATGTTATATAGAATCACAGAAAACAAGCAAACAAAAAAAAGTTTTATAAAGAGAACAAATTATGATTTTCATGATGTTCTATTAACAGTTTTTACACGTGCACTGGATGGAACTGAACCAAAGTAGTATTGTTAAAGATACACATCATGAGTTTTTACTGTTGTATTTTATAAAAATAACGGAATTTACTCTATACAGTAGTTGACATTTGAAGTGGATCAAAACCTTTCATCAAAGTTGTCCTAAAACCTAAAACCAAAAAGTTTCTTGTCTCAGGACAACTATGATTAACTTTTTTGGGTAACACTTTAGAATAAGGTTCCATTAGTTAATGTTAGTTAATGTATTAATTAACATGAACAAACAATGAATAATACATTTATTACTGTATTTATTCATCTTTGTTAATGTTAGTTAATGAAAATACAGTTATTCATTGTTAGTTCATGGTAATTCACAGTGCATTAACTAATGTTAACAAGCACAACTTTTGATTTAAATAATGCATTAGTAAATGTTGAAATTAACATGAACTAAGACTTATAAATGCTGTAGAAGGATTGTTCTTGCTTAGTTCATGTTAACGAAAGTAGTTAACTAACATTAACTAATGGAACCTTATTCTAAAGTGTTACCCTTTTTTGATCCAATTCAAATGTTGATTATTGTACATTTGATGTATTCGGCCAAACTGTAGTTGCAAAGGAGTATTTATTCATAAGAACATATATCTGTACAGCTGGATGTTTGCAGGCAGGTGCAGTGGACACAGAATATAATCTAAAAAAAATAAAAATCCTATACATTTCTATTGCATGCAAGAAATCCAGTGTTTATTAATGAAGCACTGAATGCTTCTCTGATTGGCCATTCTTCATTTTACATTCAGTGTTTCAATGCCTGCTTTAATGAAGGTTGGATGAAAGGTTGCTATCTCAACAACTATTTCTCTTTGCTTCATTTTGCACAATGGTACAATAACTTTACCTTGAGCAACATGACTTCCCCTTGGCAGAAGTTTAGAGACATCTCACATAGGTGAGAGATAATTAACCTTTCCAACAAAACCAACATTATTAACATGCTCTTAATTAAGACCAACAGTATTACAAAATTGTGAACATGAGGGGGGGTAGCCACATACAATCGTGAAGAGATTATACATTTGAAGCTAAGTGTACGTGATCATTAAATACTGTAATGACTGTGAACAGTGCGGCAGAATGTCTGGGGAACGATTGTTGTTGCACTGAATTAATCCAAGTTCTCCACGCAGTATATTTACTTAAGCCATTAAAACCCATGACAGTATGCCGTCAGGCAGAATCAGTGATATTCAGATGACCTGCTTTTTGTCGTTTCATTGGCCATGTGCCCATTCAAATGTCTACAGCCATTACACTTATCAAACGGGATCTAAATGCAAATTTGCAATTTCTTAGCAGCCACAACAGCTCTGGCAGTTTACTGTTTAAATAGAACTCTTCAGCAATTAGATGTAATAAGATACTATTATTAGATGCAGTAAATTTTAAGCCTTTAAGTTCTAGGTTTTCTCTTTGAACTACATTTGTTTATACTGGTTTTCACCTAGTAAAAGTGACATATTTACATATGTCCAAAGAGTTCATGGATATTCAAACTAATGCCAATGTAACAGTAGCATGAGAGGCTGAAAGAACATGGGTCAATTAGCTAATCAAGGATGTTTATATTTAAAAAAACACTGTCTGTTATTGTCATGTAGTGATGATGTTCTGTCACTCAAGATGACGAATGAATCTGCTGGCACATTTTCACATTGTAGTTTTAATTTAGAAATATACCACTATTTAAAAATGTCCAACTTTTGCAAATTGTAGAGTAATATTCTATAGTCTATAGCTCTTCATCAAAACTATTAAATATCAACTACACTGTATTTTATTTATTTTTTTACATTTGTAAATAAAACAAAGATTATTGGAGTGAGTTTTACAAGAAAGCACTATTTCAGTCTTTCTTCTTCAAAATGTAATTTTTAATTTAATGTGTTATTTTCCATTACTTTGTAATTATTTGTGAGATTTACTAGCAATTTCTGAGTGATTATTTTTATCTTTTTAACTTGACATACTAAAATAACTAACATCATATCTAATGGTGAATTATATGAATAATTGATGAAAATGAATTAATTATAAATAAATTACCAAACTGAACTGACGCTGAACTTAAAGAAAATCTAAAAGTAAAATTTATTCCAAAATAATGAATGAACTGAAATAGGACTGAAGGTTGCAATTATTAAGATACCAAAATTGTTAAATAAATCCAAACTATCTTTATCTTCTTTAATGAGGTGCATAATGCTTTTACACAGCATTGAAAAGTTGGGGTAGTACTTCACTGGCACTTGTATCTAGCTTTCGAAAAGCTTTAAAGATGTTTTTCATGTTGCATAAATTGCATTAAACAAATAATAATAATAAAATCTAATAGGTTTGGAATGACATAGGTATTTCAGCAATGACAGAATTTTCATTTTTAGCTGAACTACTTCTTTAAGTCTGGACCGTACGTCTCTCCAGTGGTGTTGACGTGTATATTAAGTGCAAATTATTCAGTACCCCAGTAGTAATGCTGTGTGCTGTGCAGTGCTATCAGATCTGTATGTGTGGGATATCGATCATCACTCTGCACACTCCAAGACAGCCAAAGATGCAGTGAGGTTGCAGAAAACAGAGTGAAAAGGAGTTTTACATGTCCACACCTGACATGAGCATACTCTTGGTTGTGTTAATTGTATATTTTTATATGACATAACTGCTGAAACACTGGACAAAGATGAATAGGGTTCTGTTCAAGTCCATGGTACTGATCCAGAGGAAGCTTTCAACCTTCAAGTAAAAGAGGCCCTGCATGTCGATTTATCATTCTAATTATCTGAGGCAGGTCTGGGGCTGTGCTGCCCACCGACTGTCTGACTAAGGGAAAATGGACCAGCAATGCACAGCTAAAGTGAATATTAATAGGCCTGGCGGTTGCAGACGTAGGATGCATTTTATTACAAAGACTAATGGTCCACTTGAGCAAACCCTCATTGCAATATCTCATCTTGTTTGACCCTTCCTGTCCTGCTCTGAATATAATACCAAGATCTGGTCAGGTCATCCTCTCAGAACTCAATATCGTGCAAGGCAATTTCAACGTTAACCCTGCAGCCTCCAAGCGTGTTACGTCTTTTCATAAAGACCCTTTATAGAAGGAGTAAGCGCAACTCCCAGTTCTCTTTTGAGCTAAAAGGCCAAAGTTTGTTTCCAGCAAAACAGCTTTACATTTCACGCTTTCCGTAACAATGCGGTGGGTGTGTATTATCAACATTTTCACTGGTGTAAAGTTTCCCATCTCATTGGCTATGAGGTGCTTCCTCGCACACACCAACATGTGAAAAGTCTCCAGCCTGTCAACAAAATATTTTCTCCCTTAAGGAACACAATCACAGCTCCACTGCCTGGTCTTGTTCACTAGGAATGCTGTCGCAACCAGAGAAAATGATATGCGGCATGTTGGGGGGCGAACCACAGCGAGATTCTGTGTTCAATAGCATGTACAGTACGTACAAATACCACAGAGCATTCAAAAACTGCCCTTTTTCTTTTAATCTCGCTACATTGGAATATTGCAATAACCGCTCAATCTGATGCTGGACCGCGATTTCGGAAAGGTCAACTTATCGTTCAGACGCATATATGCATGCACTGGAGGGTGAAATTTTTTTTTTAATGATAATTCACTGCTCAGACAATGAAAACGAGAGACATAAAAAGATTGTATCATTAAATAAAATATATACAAGGAAGGAGAGACTTTGGATTGGACAGGGCGAAAGAGAACTGTTTTGCAAAACCCAGGTGAAAAGCCTTACACTATTAAAGTGAACTCAGCAAAGGTTAAGAAGTGAGGTGTACACACTTTCCTGTACACACACTTGTACACTTCTCTCTCGCTATGTGCTAAAACCTAATGAGCGGCTTATGTAGGTATTATGTTAAGGCATCACAGGCTGTACCACAAACTATATTTTTGAATTATGCTGCCTTCTTAAATACTAAATTTAGACCAAATTCGAAGAGAGCATCACATGTATCATTTGTGGAAACTGCAGTCCCAGAATGCAATGTGATGTGTTCAGCGAATGGTGATTATAAATATATTTTATAAATTATGTTATGTTAAATAAAAATTATGTTTTATCCTTATTAGGGTGAATTTTTAATTTCCACTCATCTATTTTCTAGATTCATGTCAAAGAACTTATTCCCAGTTCTTTCAATAATTTGTTACACTGGGATGAATGTCACAATACAGAAGAAAATATCTGTCTCTACTTCTGTTTTATTGTGACTTTAATCAATTAAAATTGAATCACACAAAGTGATATTTATGTGAGATGTCTCCTGTTCTATGCAGAGTGTTCCAAATTTTTCACATATGAAGTTTAGGGTGCCTATGTAGACAGTAAGCCAGGTCACTTTGTTTTTAAAAAAGAGCTTTCATCTCATCTCTCCTCATAGAAGCCACCATAATATTTAAGGAGAAAAAAGTACTCCTCTTTTTTCAGTTCAAACAGGAGGAGGGGCTGGATCTAGGGTTTCACTCCTTCTCTGGCTTGAGGGCTAGCAGGCAGCTATTGAGAGGTATGTAAACCATGGGAACAGGTCAGGGCAGTCAGACACAGAGTGGTTTCTTAACCCCTCACTGTCTCACCCTGAGACTCTTAGATGTCCTTGATGGGCCTTAAAGGTGAAGAACTGGCAACCAAGTGGAAAGCGACTCATTTGACACTTGACCTTGAAGTCAGCAGGGAAGAAAACTGAGTAAATGAAACAGAAATTGCATTTTGCATAAAGAGAATGAACAATTAAAGAATGTCTGCATTGTGACATTTATTTGTATTACAAAAAAAGTAACAGAGATGCATATCTCATTACACAAAGCCTTGATAAGGGCCTTTCAGTATTGTCAAAAGGGAGCCTTGGAGAGAATCACATCATATACATAATTTTTTTTTTGTAATGTATAGTTTCTCTCGTTTTTTTTTTTTTTTTTTTTTTTTTTTTTTTTTGTGAGATGTACACTATGTAGCAACAGTTTCCATGAGTTAACCCAGCCTTTAACTGTACCTGGATTGATTTCTCTCTTTTTCTTTCATTTCCTCCCCTCCTCCCTCACTGTTTTGGACGGGCGCTTAGTTATCACAGATCTTTAGCTTCTGCTGCCAGATCTCTCATTTTGTGGCCTTTTGATTATAGACTGGCCACAAAAACAATGTTTAGTAACTCGTTATTGAGAACAGAGCCAATCGGGCCTTGGCAGTTCAACAGAAAAATAAATAAATAAATGAAAAACAGATACATACAAAACTACAGAGGAAGAAGCTCCTACAAAATGCTCACAAGCAGCTTTTACAGATCTAGGCTCTGGATCCGCAAGCTGAAAGAACAACCTGTTTAACAGGGTCCTGGTTTTACCGAGGACTGTCATTTAGGTCAACTCATTGCACATCGGCCCATGTGAGCCACCGACAGTCTTTACTGAGGGAATGTTCCTCTCCTTGACTATGTACAGCACACTTAGACAGTCTGTGCATCATCTTAGACACTTATAGACATTTAGAAAATGTGCACGGACTGCCTGCTGTAGTGTGGAACAGGATAGCAGTGGTTTTTATATGTACAGGACTTCATTTTTAACAAGACTTTACTGTGGATTCATTGTTAAAAGCTGTCTGAACACTTTGAAGCAAAGCTGAGCCAAGAGAAGACACTTTCTCAGGCTCTCTGTCTCATCGTCTATCATGTTAGGGCAATTGATAGGTCTGAGCATTTCTCCCCTAAAGGACTGTCAGGATTATTGAATTATATGACAATAAAATTAATACAGAGATGATAAAGACTTAAGCCCCATTCACACCAAGAATGATAAATATAAAGATAACTATAAAGATAATGATATTAGCGTCCACACCAGCGAACGATATCGTCTGTTTATTCTGAGCGCACGTGCGTCTGCCGCTTTTAATCCTCAAGCTCGTTATAGCAGGATGGATTCTGATTGGATGTGAATGTTTGTATCATTCATCAGCTGGAAAAAAATAATTCTGAAAATGATACCAATGATACCGTTTCTCTATGTCTTTATCGTTAAATTTGTAGTGTGGACTCTACTATTATTTAATATCGAGAAGATTTTTAGAACTATATCTTTATCGGTATCTTTATAGTTATCATGCTTGGTGTGAACGGCCCTTAAGAGTGAAATATTTTCAGCAAGCAACTTACAGTACATTTTATATCTGAATTTTGAGGAGGAAATGCCTCCCAAAAAAAAAAAAAAAAAAAAAAAAAAAAAATATATATATATATATATATATATATATATATATATATATATATATATATATATATATATATATATATATATATATATATATATATATATATATATAATAATCCTAATCCTATGCTGAGCAGTTGGGAGCTAGAAAATTCAGTCAAAAGTTTTATTATATATATATTTTGTCTCACAGTTTAGACAACACATATTTTGTTATTCACATTCTTGAAGTGTGGCGTAAAGGGAATCTGTTTTACATTACATTTGTTGCAAATGTTTTTGTTCAGTTGAACTTTAAATGATTTTAATAATTATAATTTAGTTTTGTAATCTTATAAAACTTACTGGAATTTCTTTTTTTCCTTTTTTTTCGAGTGATAAAAGCACATTTTCTAAGTGATTTTTTTATTATTATTATTTTGTTTTCAAATACTAAATCATCCACAAATTAGAGCTGAACTAATCAGAACATGCTGCAGGAACTACAGAACATGGAATTACATTTTGCATATGTGGACATAAGTCCGCTATCTGATGAAACACAAAACGTGAGCGTATATCACAACTGAGCCACACACAGATTCAGAGTGAGTTTTTTATTGCGGTGAGAATGGTATCAATAACAATATTTGGTTTCAGTCAGTAAGTCATCACCCGACAATTTAGAACAAAAGTCAATAAAAGCGTTATTGCTGCTCAGGGACATGTATTGGCTCGCTCGAACTTCGAGCATGTGGCTGTGCCACACTGTAAGATAATCTAATTGGGATGATGAGTGTGAGGTCAAAACAATGAATAAAAAATAGCTTGTCTTTCTATAAGAAGCCTCAAACATGTTGTATACTGCCTGTAAGCTGTTTATCAGGAACTGATATTGTAGGTTTTCTTCAGTTTCTTTAAAAAACTCAAGGTTAGAGTTTATAAGAGGTGAGTGGTTCTTAAATCAGTGCTTCCATGTGCAATATATAATACCATGCCTTATAAAACACCTTTCAGCCAGCAGTGCACTGAAAATACTTCATGAGATGTTTTTCCTGAATGGTTCATGGTGGTAGAAGAGAGGTTATGTGCTTCTATTCACACCATCCACAACAGAAAGCCAAGTGTGTGACACAGAGATGTCAAGACTCAAAGTGGAGATAATGTAGAAATAGCCATCTCAAACTGTGCATGAATCTTACCAGAATCACACAGTTAGACGTCAGTCTAAGTAAGGGATTATTCTGCGAGAACAACTGGCTGGATGTACATTATCCCACTTATTAAACAGCTACTTGCCACATAAGTAAATAATTAGATGCAAAATATTGATTTGAGTTGAAATATTTGAAAGCAAAGCTTCCGTGAAGACAGCAGTTGCTAGCAAGCGGCAAGTTCAAACTAGACATACATTTAAGGGAAACGGTTTAGTCAAACCATTTATTACATAACATTTCACCAAAAAAAAAAAAAAGTGAAAGTGACATGACATACAGCCAAGTACGGTGACTATTCAGAATTCGTGCTCTGCATGCACACACGCCCAGAGCAGTGGGCAGCCATTTGTGTTGCGGCTCCCAGGGAGCAGTTGGGGATTCGGTGCCTTGCTCAAGGGCACTTCAGTCGTGGTATTGCCAGTCCGAGACTCAAACCCACAACCCTAGAGTTAGGAGTCAAACTCTCTAACCAATAGGCCACAACTTCCCAATACAAGGCAATGAAATAATTATTGCCTTGTCTGGGTTGATCACCCTGTCTGGGTTTAGTCTGCAAGAACAATCGGCTGGATGTACGTTATCCCTTACTTAGACTGCCGTCTCCCTGTGTGATTCTTATCCCTGTGAGACGCCACGACAAAGCAATAAAAGAATTAAGCCAAAAAATTTTTAAAATCTTACCAGTTTGTTAGTTCTCTTATAATCCATTACAGCGTACAAATAACATACCTTGGAATGTCACGACTGACCAATCAGAATCAACTTTTCCACAGAGCCGTGTTATAATATATTTATTGCTCGAGAGTGTTTGTCTATTTTTCAGCATGCTACTATTGACAGACTTATCTTTTGTATCAATATAAGTTCAACCACAAGAGCGTGAGCTGAAGGTTGAGGGAGTCTGAAACATCCCTTATGGATGTCAAAAGTGCTGTTTTACTCCTCACTACCATGCCAAGGGCTAAATATTCACAGAGCAGACAGAAAATTAATAGGCATCAACATTTTTGTATGTTCTGCAAGACAGGTTCAGGCCCATCAGGGCCATCTGGTCTTAATAGAACATCAATTGATGTGAACAGGAAAAGAGACCAATTTGTTTTCTCACTGGGGGGTTTGGGGCCAGTTCGTAAATCTTATGTGTGCACCCGCAGACGCTTGGTAAAACAGTCTTCCTCATTCTTGGGATCGCAAGTTGACGGCTTTACAGTAGACAAGAGCCCAAGGCTCTCTAATGTACATGTGTGTGTCGTTTAAGTGGACACAAGCAGGACTCTACACTTCCATAAGATGTTCTCAGGGCTATTATGAAAGGTTGTGTGTATGTATGTGCGTGCATTTGTTTGTATGCATTCTGGCATCTGTTGAGGGTTTTGCCATTGTGAAAGGGGTTGAGGGAAGGCATGAATACCCTCAGTCAGCCAGCTGGCAGTCTTGGGTCTTTGTACAGCCCAGCTTTTCATATTGTCTGCTCAGTTTACAAATAAACATGGCTAGGGATGAGGCCTACAACAAACAGATAGCCCCATTCATTGTGCCTGACAAGCTGCGGGGAAAGCCCAGGCCCCTGTTTCCAAAAACCACTCCATTTTAAAGCACGCATTCAACCAAAAATCTCTCCTCCCTGCTTTTGTGTGTATACATTAGATGGCATGCACATCATTTTTATCACATACTCCCGCCACCTCTCTCCTTTAGATCTGTAAGTTTGGTTTCTTAAATAGTAAAGTCTTACAAATCTAAAATGTAATAATGCATTTAAAATAATCAATAAAAATTACTTTCAAAATTACTTTACAAAATGATTTTTCAGTGAAAGTGAATGGTAACTACAATATTTTTCAAGTGAATAAATATTGACATTTTAGTCTGCTTTTTACACTTTTTTAACAAAAGTGCATAAATTGCGTGGAAAACGTTTATATAATTTCTTCAGAATTTTGGAGCTTGATCATCTCTGTTTCTCACTCTCATTGTATCAAAAGAAGCATAATGAACATCAAAACTTTGCTTTTTGCCTGCCTACAAAGGGAAATACTTATAGTCAAAGATGTATGAAATTGCAAGAGGGTGGGGGGGTCTTAACATGCACTTTAATTTGTGTAAAATCTGAGCATGTTTTCCTGCATGATTTAAGATCATCAAAAGAGCATATTGTGGTTCAATGGAAGCAATGCTGCATCCCAGGCAGGTTTTTGAGCTCATAAGTCACGATTTCAAACCACGACTAACAACTTTGTACCCTCCCAGGCAAGTCACGCCAAACTTCCTGAGTGCAAGGAATTGTAGCTAGATTATACATTTTATTGCAACGTTACCTAAAATCGTTTTTTCAACGTGTACCACTTGCATAAACACTGCATCCGTAGGCAATATTATTTGTAGGGGCTCCCATTGTTGTTTTGCAAGCTGTTTGACGTCATAACTCGGAACTCGGAGTACATCGATCCAGGACGAGTTCACGGGTGGGTAGTCACGGGTTTGACTGCCCTTCCAGTGCACTTTCACGGGTATAAGGTTGAAAAAACATTGCCTGGTTGCCTGGAACGCCGTATAAGAACATGTGACCGCCTGTAAATTATTACTTTGTTGAGCACCATGTTTCAGTTTAGATTTTATATCTTAGATTTTCAGTATGGTCTCAGACTTTTGCATCCCACTGTACAGTTGTGTTTTGTATTGCATTAGCCTCATTGATAGCACAAGGACGGCTAGCAGTTTTAAGCACAGATAAAACATGACAAAAGACCCTTTGAATTAAATGCTCTCTTTTCACCCACTCTAAGTACAGCCCCTCTCTCTTTTAAACGTGTTTTCTCTCTCTCTTTCTCTTGCTCACACAGTTTTTTAAGGGAAATAATAGCTGGTTGTATGGATCCGCCTCCTGGCCAAGGGAGCTACTTTGTCTTAATTACCTCAGGATGAGCGAATGGCCCCTGAAGCAATCATCTTTGTTTGTTAAAACAGCCGTTATCTGCTTCGGTAAAGTCCATAAATAAAACATAGCCCAGATCACAATGTCATGTTCCTTAGGACTCCAGAACCTGGGAACCGATCACAACAACAAGAACAAAAAATCCCTGAGCACTACACACACACACACGCACACACACAGATGATCTCTGTACACTGTTATCTGATGTCAGCTTGTCAAGACTGTCAGCGCTGAGTGATCTAGAGCGAGCTGATTGTGAGTATCCACAGATGTAAATAACCTTTTTCACTAGTTCAAGGTGGGCCATCTGTCCACTGTCATTTATTTAGTTTATTACTATGAACGGAGGGACAGCACCAGTGTCTGCTGCAGGCAGGAAAAGCAATAAATAATGACCTTTCTGTCTCAATTATAATCACCAAAGTGTTGCCATGGCACAGATCTGTGGCACTTGCTCTTAGCAGCAGGGAAGCATCCAATCATATGTCGGACATATGGATCCTGCCCAGCCCTGATGTTGGAAATTCCTTATGGAAACAGATTCCAATAAAATACACCTTGCACATTTTGGTCTGGTGTGAGTTGTGAAAAGAGTCTCTTAAGTCTCTTATTTGCATTATTTTGAAGAGAAGTATTGCAAAGCATAACAATTATATATATATATATATATATATATATATATATATATATATATATATATATATATATATATATATATATATATATATATATACATAATCGATGTATATAAATCTGTGATTTTAAATTTAAACCTGCAAAAGTTTCTATTATCTATTATTCTATTATCTATTGTTTCTATTATAATTTCAAAATCAATTGATAAATACTAATACAATTGTTTTATTTATATATTTTATGTATATTTTTTAAGTTATATTTTATTTTTATATTATTATTATAAGAAGCTTAGAAATACATCATTCATTTATTTATTATTATAACAATTATTTATTTTACTAATATGTAAGTATTATTATTATTATTTTTATTATTATTCATTTTAATATATAAATTATATTTATTATATGTACAATTTTATTATTTAAAGAGAACAAAAATGCATTACTTTTGTTCATATTTCCGAGTAGAATAATTTCTCAGCTTTCATTTCAAATTGGAAGTCATAAACCACTGTGATCTTGTATGCAGGGTAGGAATAATGAAAATTATCTTTGGCTTATCAACTTTTGTTTCATAAAAGGGAAGTGGAACCAGGTATGTGCAGGAAACAATTTTAGCAAGAAAAAATTATGGCTCCGAGATTCAATCCACTCTTGAAAATCTGCATTCAACAGTAACCTTAGAGAAAAACTGGCTGATTCCAATCTTTTGCCTGCGATGTAAACCAAATCACAATCACAGGAAATGAATCCAATCATGGAGGGGTGGTGCAACAATCTAGGTCAGTTTTGGAAATGACTGCTACAGGCAATATGATTAAGGAACGTGCCGATTCGCTAAAAGACGAATCGGTAAATCAGCTCTGAATGAGTAACACTTTGCTTCTGTTCTGTGTCTTGTGTGTAGCTAATGTTTATTTTTCCAGCTTATTTTTTATTATGAGAGCATAAGAAAGAGGCATTATGTATCTTTGTATCAACAGTACAGTGGATGAATTAGAAGAAAATATATATTTTCCCCATCTCCCATTTGTTAACACCCCCAGCCCCCCTCCACACACACTCACACATCTTCCTTCCCATTTCTACAGCTTAACTTCATTGTCTCAAACCCTTTCTTTCATCTTAAGACAAAGATTTATGTAAATCTTTGGGCCCGGCGTTAATGCGAGCCGCAGTGTGAGAAATAGCATCCCTAAATCGCAGTATTGTTGTTGAAAATGACAAGGCAGCCCCCTAATCCCACAATGCGATCATCCAAATGTGTCATAATGCTCTGTGTAGGCAGGCAAATCTGAATATCAAAAAGACACCACGCACCTCGCCAGAGCCTTCAGTTCTTTAGAGCAGCTTTTTTAAAGAACTCACCCTGTTGTCACTTAAGGAAAGGCAAAAAGTATAGGGGGGAATGCAGAAATGTGACATTTGAGTGACTGGTTTGGTGTGCTGTTAAAGGAATTGTCTTTCTTTTTCTCAATATCTTGGTCCCTTTTTTAATGTTTTTTTTTTTAAGAGTCTGACCTAATCAATCCACATCTACACATTCACTTTTTCTTTGACTTTGATTAGAAAAGTTTGATAACTGACAGAAGCATTGATCTTCATTGAAGTTTGTGTGTCCTATATGATGCTACCAGCACATCTCTCTCTCTCTCTCTCTCTCTCTCTCTGTCTTTCGCTCCTCTCTCTCTCACTTCCGGTGTGATTGTTGGGCGTGCGCGTGGCAGAGTGGTGCGGGTGTGAATTGGAGACTGTGAGTGAATCTCTTTTTTTTTTTTTCTTGCTTTGGGCTACTGTTATTTAATTGTTGGTGATTTATTTTCTTTTTGTTGGGCCGCGTGCTGCCGTGTTTTCTTTTAGCGGCCAGTATGACGGCCCCACGGTCGCAGTTTTTGAGTAAACTCACGCGGCGTCACGGTGTTAAAGTGGCGTCCGCGGTGAGCGTGGAAGACTGTTGTCTAGCTGTAGGAGAAGTTATAGGACATGAGAACATCATGTCAGCTTCTAAAATGAATAGTGCCATAGTTATTTTTCTTAACTCTGTAGAAAAAGCAAATGAGTTGGTTGAGACTGGAATTGTTGTTGACAATCTTTTTACTCCAGTCCTTCCACTTTCCATACCGTCCAAAAAAGTGCTGCTGTCAAATGTTCCCCCTTTCATAAGTGATGAAACATTAGTGAGAATTATGTCTCGATATGGCAAATTGGTGTCACCTATTAAGATGATACCAATTGGTTGCGGTTCGCCTCTCTTAAAACATGTGGTGTCGTTTAGACGTTTCGTTTACATGATTTTAAAAGATGACGAAGAGCTCGATCTATCACTGCATCTTAAAGCCGATGATTTTGACTATGTTATCTATGTTACAACGGACAAAATGAAATGTTTTAATTGCGGGGAGACGAGTCACTTGGTCCGCGCTTGCCCTGTTAAAAATAAAGTAAACAACTCAGCGAATGATGTTACAGCAGGCGAGCCTGTTGAGGCTGGGCCGCCTGTGGCAGAAACAGGTGCAGTGGAGGAGAAAACTATTGTGGATTCGTCTGAGAGTGAGGGCGCAGCGAATGTGATTCAGGAAACTGATCCCAAAGATTTGGTTGATGTAAATGCATCGGCCACTGCGAGTGCTGAAAGCTTGAATGTTCAGTCTCGTAAGTCTGCTTTTAAGACGGACAAGAGACAAAGCGATAGCGCGGTCAACGTTTGTCAGCCCGTTTTGGTTGGTGATGTCATTGAAATGGAGACGGGCCAAAGTGAATTCAAAGTTCCATCTAAAAGAAAAAAATCTGTTGAGTTTCAAGCCGTTAAGGCTAAGAAAATAGATGTAGAGGAGGTTTATGGTGAAGACGAAATAGAAAGTGGCAGTGAGTCTTCCGATTCCAGCGTCAGTTTATCTCAGAGTGATTTTTCTAGCCAAAGTTATGAAGTGGATGACATTAAGCTTTTTCTCAGAGCCACCAAAAATAAGAGAGGGGTGCGTGTTGATGAGTATTTTCCTGACATTAAGCAGTTTGTTGGTAAAACTAAGTCTTTTATGTCGGAGGGGTTGTTTACCAACAAAGAGGTGTATCGTTTAAAGAAGATAGTGAGAAAATTCACTTCTGATGATGCCAATGAAGAGTCTGAGAAAGCCTAACAGCTTCGTTATTGATGTTGGTGTGTGTGGAGTGCTGCTATGTTTCTTGTTTTCATCTTTATCTTCTTTTCTAAAGATGAGTGAAGTAAATATTGCAACGCTGAATGTAAATGGTGCAAGAGAAATGAAAAAAAGAGCAGAAATATTTGAGGTAGTTAAACAGAGGAAAATTGATGTTGTTATGCTGCAAGAAACACACAGTGACCTAAAGAATGCTGCTGATTGGGCAGGGGAGTGGGGGGGGTCTCGGTTTTGAGCCACAAAACCTCACTTAGTGGAGGGGTGGCCATTCTTTTTGCTAAAACTTTCAGTCCACATTCTTATCAGGTTGAGGAAATAGTTAAAGGTAGGCTTTTAAAAGTAAGAGCTACTTTTGAACAGTTTGTTTTAGTTTTTATTTGTGTGTATATTCCAACTTCAGCAGTAGAAAGAATTGTGTTTCTGAATACATTGTGCTCTGTTTTACAAAAATGCTGTGGGGAGGAACATTTGTTCTTGGGTGGTGATTTTAATTGTACGTTGTCAAATTTGGACAGGAATCACATTGAACCACATTTACCCTCTCGAAATTTATTAACCCAGCTTGTTAAGACACACGATTTGTGTGACATCTGGAGACAATTTCACGAGAAACAAAGACAATATACTTGGACTCATGTTTGTGACAGTGTGATTTCTCTGGCTAGACTTGATCGATTTTATGTTTTTAAGCATCATTGTAATATTGTAAGAAGATGTTTAATTACACCACTCAGTTTCTCTGATCACAGTATGGTGCAGTGTTCTGTGTTTCTAAATTCTATTAAACCAAGGAGTGCATACTGGCAGCTGAACACCAATTTGTTAAGTGACAAATATTTTAAGAGCACGTTTAAATTGTTTTGGGATGATTTCAGAACTACAAAGAGTTCTTTTAAATCTTTACGGCAGTGGTGGGATTTTGGAAAAGCCCAAATAAAACAATTTTGTTTACAATACACTCAAAACGTCACTAGAGAGATAACTTTGAGTATGAACACCTTGGAGGCTGATATTTTAAAACTTCAAGAAATGGCTGAGACAACCGGTGCCCGAAGTTATTTGTACTCTCTTTTAAATAAAAAGACACAGTTGGCTGATTTGCTGGGTAGCAAAACACAGGGGGCCCTGGTCAGGTCTCGGTTCCAGAGTTTGGACCAGATGGATGCTCCATCAAAGTTCTTTTTCAACTTGGAGAAGAAGAATGGGCAGAGCAGGGCCATCCATGCCTTGCGCTCTGAATCTGGGGGTTTATTAACTGACCCTGCTGATATTCGCAAGAGAGCAGTTACTTTTTATGAGAACTTGTATAGGAATGAACTTGGAGCCAGATACAGGGGTGAAAGTGAGTTTTTTGATGACTTACCCCAGGTATCAGAGGAAGCCAACACTGAAATCTCGGGTGCCTTGAGCACAGGAGAGCTATATAAGGCTCTCCAAAAAATGGAGTCTGGAAAAGCACCGGGAATTGATGGTTTGCCAGTTGATTTTTACAAATCTTTCTGGTCAGATCTGAAAGAGGACCTTTTGGAGGTGTTGAATGAAAGCCTGGCTGAAGGTCAGCTGCCTGTGAGCTGCCGTAGAGCAGTACTAACCCTCCTGCCTAAGAAGGGCGACCTTACAGAGATTAAGTGTTGGCGGCCAGTATCATTACTCTGTAGTGATTATAAACTGCTCTCTAAAACTTTGGCCAACAGGCTAGCAGGAGTGATGGATAGTGTCATCCATCCTGACCAGACTTACTGTGTTCCCCGTAGATCAGTATTTGATAATATTTCATTGGTTCGTGATGTTTTGGAAGTCTCCAAGTTGTTAAATTTAGACTGTGGGTTAATCTCTTTAGACCAAGAGAAAGCTTTTGATCGTGTTGAGCATTGTTACTTGTGGAGGGTTTTAGAGGCTTTTGGGTTTTGTCAGAATTTTATAAATTGTATTAAAGTTCTTTATAGTGACGTTCAGAGTATTCTTAAGGTGAACGGTGGTTTATGTGCTCCTTTTAGTGTTCATAGAGGTATTAGACAGGGGTGTTCGTTGTCTGGTATGCTTTATTCTTTGGCAATAGAACCACTCTTACAGCAAATAAGAGCCAAACTCCATGGTATATGTTTGCCAAACTGTAAGAAAAATCTTATATTGTCAGCATATGCTGATGATGTAATAGTTATGATTACCAGGCAAAGTGATATTCAGGTCCTGTTAAGATTACTTAAAACATTTAACCCCTTTGCGTGCAAACATCGCTGACGGCCCCAGTTTATTATTGTTTCACTTTCACAGCACATTAAACATCACTGTCTTACTTCATCTGGACAAACTGTGCATCAATGGAAAGTTTAAAGACTCAAGCTTCGATATTTGACCAATATTTTGATAAAACATTGTTGCAGTGACAGATATTTAGTGATTTATGTCAGGAGTGCAAAATAATAAATCCGTATTATGCCACATTTTGAATAGAAATTCACAACTGACTCATATTCAGTCACGTCAAGAGCGGTTTATTTGTGTTCACATAGACTCACTAAACAGCGTCAATAAGGATTTACAGACCAAAGATGCATATCTGCGGAGATATATGGATATATTTACTGATGTTTACTTCATATTTCTTCAGACAGAATCGTCATTTCTATTCATTTTCCACGGATTTACGCGATCAGATGATAAACAGCCTCTCCCAGCGATCTCTGTGTGCGTGCAGTAGTCACAGCTCGTGCGGTGTGTGACTCAGACTCTGATTGGGTCTTTCAAACATCAATCTTAGAGTTTCATATCTGGACACCGCCCCATCGTGTCACATGCTTCCTGCACACTTCCTGGTAGTTATCTGGCCAAAACAACACTGAAACACCTCTGTACACACAAAATATACGAATAATAAACCCGCGATTACGATAGTAAAGCTTGGTATGAGAATTTCTTGAGATCTGGGGCGTTTTTATAAAAAAAAATCGAAAATGTACATCGGAAATGCTAACTTGTGCAGCGATGAAAAAGGCTACAGATAACATATTTTTACAACAGTAAACGACCAAATTCCACCCCTGATCGCTAAAGGAAGTTATTATAAACACTCGATCGGGGTTTAAAGTGAGTTTTGAGTAAAAGTGTACTAATAATTTCATAAATTGTCAGATGTAGCTTGATGCTAACGTTAGCACCAATGCTACTAATAGCAGGTGCTTTTCTTCTTCATAATGCATTTTTGTCTCAATAATTCACGTAAGGTCGTAAGAAAATGTTTTGTTGTATTTTTATAGTAAGACTTTTGATAAATAAGGGCTAAATGCAAAGAGAGACTGAAGTGAGATTGCTGCTTTGTTGCTTTGTAAAGCCTGAAAAACCACAATCAAGGCTAATAAAGGTGGAATAAAAACAAAAGAATAATGATAAAAGAATAATGCGGATAATGTGTCATACTTGGCGGAGGTGTGAAAGAACCGTTTGGGGAGAACAATACAATCATGATTCGGGCAGTTTTCAACAGTGAAACATACACAAAGAGCACAGGAAAGTTTACATGTGAGATCTTACAGAGATGACAAGGGCCATAAATCAATCTGATTAGCCTTCTCTAAAAACACACATGACATGGCCTTAGAAAATATTTCATAAAATTCACAGTTTTACAGATTCGATTATGACATTTTTTATGAAGTCTTGGAAGACTTGTGGCCTTAGCTACACTGTGTTTTCAAACTCATTTCCTACATCAACATTTTTTTAAATACATTTAAAACATATGTTTTTAATATTTTTATTTTTGTTTTTATGTTTGAGCTTATATATCTCTATTATCATAACAGTCTGAGTGATTCTGATTCCTGAACAGTAAACTTTAAAGTGTCAGCTTTGTGAACAAAGGTTGATTATATATCTAGTCAGAAAGAATCATGAACAGAAACCTTTTTATTTTGGGTATGTAATTTCGGTCTCTATGCCAAAAAGGGGGGTTACTAGTAAGGGGTTAAAGGTTTATCTTCTGCAAGAATAAACTGGGGTAAAAGTGAGTCTTTATTGATAGGTAAGTGGGCAGATGGGAAGCCAGAACTTCCCGAAGGGTTAAGTTGGGGAAAATTTGGTTTTAAATACTTGGGAGTGTTTTTGGGTGATGAGTCTACAGTACAGAAAAATTGGGAAGGAGTCATTGAAAAAGTGAAAGGTCGTCTAAATAAATGGAAATGTTTAGTGCCGAAGATGTCGTACAGAGGTCGTATTTTAATTATTAATAATTTGGTTGCATCTTCATTGTGGCACAGGTTTGCCTGTGTTGACCCTCCCTTACAACTGTTAACCAAAATCCAGGCTATTTTGATAGATTTTTTCTGGGATAAATTGCATTGGGTCCCACAGAATGTGCTATTCTTGCCAAAAGAAGAGGGTGGACATGGGTTAATACACCTTCAAAGTAGGATAGCAACCTTTCGTTTGCAGTTTGTACAGAAACTATTAGTTGGTTCAGTTGATTTTAAATGGTGTGCTGTTACATACGTAATTTTACAAAACCTTGAGGGTTTAGGACTGGATAGAACTCTTTTTCTAATGGATCCATTGAAACTGAATACTTCTAGCCTGCCAGTGTTTTATAGAAATATTTTTAAAGTTTGGAGTCTTTTCTTTTTTAAAAAAGCAGAAGGTCCACCATCTCTTCATTGGCTACTGGAAGAACCTCTAATGTGTGGAGCACGTCTGGATTTGTCTGTCAGTGGACTTTTCCCAGGACTTAGTAAGACACTCATTAATAGTAAAGTCACCAAATTGGGACAGCTATTGGAAATAGCTGGACCTGATTTTAAGAATGAGGAGGGAACGGCTCAACGTTTGGGATTTAGATCAATGCGTCTGATTGCACAGCTTTTAGAGAAATGGTCAACAACTCTTAATGCTACAGAAAGGACTCTGCTGACTGAGTATGGTGATGGCCTCTGCAACCCAAATCCTAAAGACTCTTTTCCTTGTTTGTTTTTTTCTTTGAATTTAGAAGGGTTTTCTGGTGTCTTTTTTGAAGTTGTTGACTCCATGTGTGTAGATTTCTTTTCATGCACTGGGAAAGTTCTGTATAAATGTTGTGTAATTAATTTTAACAAAAAAATGTTAAATGAGAGAACTGATACTCCATGGCGTGCTTTTTTTAAGTTGAGTATGGATAAGAAGCCTGAGTGGAGAGCACTATATAAACCACCGTTGACCAA